>NW_026906220.1:0-275839 GCF_033807715.1 Cololabis saira
CTTTCATTATTGGACTCACCAAACCACTTACCTGTGTTTCAGGTTCAAAATGACTGTTTCTCGCTGAGAAGCAGCCAAAAAGCGGATTTCTGTAATAACATTGTTTTACCTTCTATTTTTTTAAGGCAAGCTATTGAAAAAGTCAGAACATTGAAGGAGGGAGTCTATATCGTTGATTTGAGTGACTCCTCTCATTATTGGACTCACCAAACCACTTACTGTGTTTCAGGTTCAAAATGACTGTTTCTCGCTGAGAAGCAGCCAAAAAGCGGATTTCTGTAATAACATTGTTTTACCTTCTGATTTTTTAAGGCAAGCTATTGAAAAAGTCAGACAATTGAAGGAGGGAGTCTATATAGTTTATTTGAGTGACTCCTTTCATTGTTGGACTCACCAAACCACTTACCTGTGTTTCAAGTTCAAAATGACCGTTTCTCGCTGAGATACAGCCAAAAAGCGGATTTCTGTGATAAGACTGTTTTACCTTCTGATTTTTTAAGGCAAGCTATTGAAAAAGTCAGACAATTGAAGGAGGGAGTCTATATAGTTTATTTGAGTGACTCCTTTCATTGTTGGACTCACCAAACCACTTACCTGTGTTTCAAGTTCAAAATGACCGTTTCTCGCTGAGATACAGCCAAAAAGCGGATTTCTGTGATAAGACTGTTTTACCTTCTGATTTTTTAAGGCAAGCTATTGAAAAAGTCAGACAATTGAAGGAGGGAGTCTATATAGTTTATTTGAGTGACTCCTTTCATTGTTGGACTCACCAAACCACTTACCTGTGTTTCAAGTTCAAAATGACCGTTTCTCGCTGAGATACAGCCAAAAAGCGGATTTCTGTGATAAGACTGTTTTACCTTCTGATTTTTTAAGGCAAGATATTGAAAACGTTAGAACATTGAAGGAGGGAGTCTATATAGTTGATTTGAGTGACTCCTTTCATTATTGGACTCACCAAACCACTTACCTGTGTTTCAGGTTCAAAATGACCGTTTCTCGCTGAGAAGCAGCCAAAAAGCGGATTTCTGTAATAACATTGTTTTACCTTCTGATTTTTTAAGGCAAGCTATTGAAAAAGTTAGAACATTGAAGGAGGGAGTCTATATAGTTGATTTGAGTGACTCCTTTCATTATTGGACTCACCAAACCACTTACCTGTGTTTCAGGTTCAAAATGACCGTTTCTCGCTGAGAAGCAGCCAAAAAGCGGATTTCTGTAATAACATTGTTTTACCTCCTGATTTTTTAAGGCAAGCTATTGAAAAAGTCAGAAAATTGAAGGAGGGAGTCTATATAGTTGATTTGAGAGACTCCTTTCATTATTGGACTCACCAAACCACGTACCTGTGTTTCAGGTTCAAAATGACTGTTTCTCGCTGAGAAGCAGCCAAAAAGCGGATTTCTGTAATAACATTGTTTTACCTTCTGATTTTTTAAGGCAAGCTATTGAAAAAGTCAGAACATTGAAGGAGGGAGTCTATATCGTTGATTTGAGTGACTCCTCTCATTATTGGACTCACCAAACCACTTACCTGTGTTTCAGGTTCAAAATGACTGTTTATCGCTGAGAAGCAGCCAAAAAGCGGATTTCTGTAATAACATTGTTTTACCTTCTGATTTTTTAAGGCAAGCTATTGAAAAAGTCAGACAATTGAAGGAGGGAGTCTATATAGTTTATTTGAGTGACTCCTTTCATTGTTGGACTCACCAAACCACTTACCTGTGTTTCAAGTTCAAAATGACCGTTTCTCGCTGAGATACAGCCAAAAAGCGGATTTCTGTGATAAGACTGTTTTACCTTCTGATTTTTTAAGGCAAGCTATTGAAAACGTTAGAACATTGAAGGAGGGAGTCTATATAGTTGATTTGAGTGACTCCTTTCATTATTGGACTCACCAAACCACTTACCTGTGTTTCAGGTTCAAAATGACCGTTTCTCGCTGAGAAGCAGCCAAAAAGCGGATTTCTGTAATAACATTGTTTTACCTTCTGATTTTTTAAGGCAAGCTATTGAAAAAGTCAGAAAATTGAAGGAGTGAGTCTATATAGTTGATTTGAGTGACTCCTTTCATTATTGGACTCACCAAACCACTTACCTGTGTTTCAGGTTCAAAATGACCGTTTCTCGCTGAGATAAAGCCAAAAAGCGGATTTCTGTGATAAGACTGTTTTACCTTCTGATTTTTTAAGGCAAGCTATTGAAAACGTTAGAACATTGAAGGAGGGAGTCTATATAGTTGATTTGAATGACTCCTTTCATTATTGGACTCACCAAACCACTTACCTGTGTTTCAGGTTCAAAATGACTGTTTCTCGCTGAGAAGCAGCCAAAAAGCGGATTTCTGTAATAACATTGTTTTACCTTCTGATTTTTTAAGGCAAGCTATTGAAAAAGTCAGACAATTGAAGGAGGGAGTCTATATAGTTTATTTGAGTGACTCCTTTCATTGTTGGACTCACCAAACCACTTACCTGTGTTTCAAGTTCAAAATGACCGTTTCTCGCTGAGATACAGCCAAAAAGCGGATTTCTGTGATAAGACTGTTTTACCTTCTGATTTTTTAAGGCAAGATATTGAAAACGTTAGAACATTGAAGGAGGGAGTCTATATAGTTGATTTGAGTGACTCCTTTCATTATTGGACTCACCAAACCACTTACCTGTGTTTCAGGTTCAAAATGACCGTTTCTCGCTGAGAAGCAGCCAAAAAGCGGATTTCTGTAATAACATTGTTTTACCTTCTGATTTTTTAAGGCAAGCTATTGAAAAAGTTAGAACATTGAAGGAGGGAGTCTATATAGTTTATTTGAGTGACTCCTTTCATTATTGGACTCACCAAACCACTTACCTGTGTTTCAGGTTCAAAATGACCGTTTCTCGCTGAGAAGCAGCCAAAAAGCGGATTTCTGTAATAAAATTGTTTTACCTCCTGATTTTTTAAGGCAAGCTATTGAAAAAGTCAGAAAATTGAAGGAGGGAGTCTATATAGTTGATTTGAGAGACTCCTTTCATTATTGGACTCACCAAACCACTTACCTGTGTTTCAGGTTCAAAATGACTGTTTCTCGCTGAGAAGCAGCCAAAAAGCGGATTTCTGTAATAACATTGTTTTACCTTCTAATTTTTTAAGGCAAGCTATTGAAAAAGTCAGAACATTGAAGGAGGGAGTCTATATCGTTGATTTGAGTGACTCCTCTCATTATTGGACTCACCAAACCACTTACTGTGTTTCAGGTTCAAAATGACTGTTTCTCGCTGAGAAGCAGCCAAAAAGCGGATTTCTGTAATAACATTGTTTTACCTTCTGATTTTTTAAGGCAAGCTATTGAAAAAGTCAGACAATTGAAGGAGGGAGTCTATATAGTTTATTTGAGTGACTCCTTTCATTGTTGGACTCACCAAACCACTTACCTGTGTTTCAAGTTCAAAATGACCGTTTCTCGCTGAGATACAGCCAAAAAGCGGATTTCTGTGATAAGACTGTTTTACCTTCTGATTTTTTAAGGCAAGCTATTGAAAAAGTCAGACAATTGAAGGAGGGAGTCTATATAGTTTATTTGAGTGACTCCTTTCATTGTTGGACTCACCAAACCACTTACCTGTGTTTCAAGTTCAAAATGACCGTTTCTCGCTGAGATACAGCCAAAAAGCGGATTTCTGTGATAAGACTGTTTTACCTTCTGATTTTTTAAGGCAAGCTATTGAAAAAGTCAGACAATTGAAGGAGGGAGTCTATATAGTTTATTTGAGTGACTCCTTTCATTGTTGGACTCACCAAACCACTTACCTGTGTTTCAAGTTCAAAATGACCGTTTCTCGCTGAGATACAGCCAAAAAGCGGATTTCTGTGATAAGACTGTTTTACCTTCTGATTTTTTAAGGCAAGATATTGAAAACGTTAGAACATTGAAGGAGGGAGTCTATATAGTTGATTTGAGTGACTCCTTTCATTATTGGACTCACCAAACCACTTACCTGTGTTTCAGGTTCAAAATGACCGTTTCTCGCTGAGAAGCAGCCAAAAAGCGGATTTCTGTAATAACATTGTTTTACCTTCTGATTTTTTAAGGCAAGCTATTGAAAAAGTTAGAACATTGAAGGAGGGAGTCTATATAGTTGATTTGAGTGACTCCTTTCATTATTGGACTCACCAAACCACTTACCTGTGTTTCAGGTTCAAAATGACCGTTTCTCGCTGAGAAGCAGCCAAAAAGCGGATTTCTGTAATAACATTGTTTTACCTCCTGATTTTTTAAGGCAAGCTATTGAAAAAGTCAGAAAATTGAAGGAGGGAGTCTATATAGTTGATTTGAGAGACTCCTTTCATTATTGGACTCACCAAACCACTTACCTGTGTTTCAGGTTCAAAATGACTGTTTCTCGCTGAGAAGCAGCCAAAAAGCGGATTTCTGTAATAACATTGTTTTACCTTCTGATTTTTTAAGGCAAGCTATTGAAAAAGTCAGAACATTGAAGGAGGGAGTCTATATCGTTGATTTGAGTGACTCCTCTCATTATTGGACTCACCAAACCACTTACCTGTGTTTCAGGTTCAAAATGACTGTTTATCGCTGAGAAGCAGCCAAAAAGCGGATTTCTGTAATAACATTGTTTTACCTTCTGATTTTTTAAGGCAAGCTATTGAAAAAGTCAGACAATTGAAGGAGGGAGTCTATATAGTTTATTTGAGTGACTCCTTTCATTGTTGGACTCACCAAACCACTTACCTGTGTTTCAAGTTCAAAATGACCGTTTCTCGCTGAGATACAGCCAAAAAGCGGATTTCTGTGATAAGACTGTTTTACCTTCTGATTTTTTAAGGCAAGCTATTGAAAACGTTAGAACATTGAAGGAGGGAGTCTATATAGTTGATTTGAGTGACTCCTTTCATTATTGGACTCACCAAACCACTTACCTGTGTTTCAGGTTCAAAATGACCGTTTCTCGCTGAGAAGAAGCCAAAAAGCGGATTTCTGTAATAACATTGTTTTACCTTCTGATTTTTTAAGGCAAGCTATTGAAAAAGTTAGAACATTGAAGGAGGGAGTCTATATAGTTGATTTGAGTGACTCCTTTCATTATTGGACTCACCAAACCACTTACCTGTGTTTCAGGTTCAAAATGACCGTTTCTCGCTGAGAAGCAGCCAAAAAGCGGATTTCTGTAATAACATTGTTTTACCTCCTGATTTTTTAAGGCAAGCTATTGAAAAAGTCAGAAAATTGAAGGAGGGAGTCTATATAGTTGATTTGAGAGACTCCTTTCATTATTGGACTCACCAAACCACTTACCTGTGTTTCAGGTTCAAAATGACTGTTTCTCGCTGAGAATCAGCCAAAAAGCGGATTTCTGTAATAACATTGTTTTACCTTCTGATTTTTTAAGGCAAGCTATTGAAAAAGTCAGAACATTGAAGGAGGGAGTCTATATCGTTGATTTGAGTGACTCTTCTCATTATTGGACTCACCAAACCACTTACCTGTGTTTCAGGTTCAAAATGACTGTTTCTCGCTGAGAAGCAGCCAAAAAGCGGATTTCTGTAATAACATTGTTTTACCTTCTGATTTTTTAAGGCAAGCTATTGAAAAAGTCAGACAATTGAAGGAGGGAGTCTATATAGTTTATTTGAGTGACTCCTTTCATTGTTGGACTCACCAAACCACTTACCTGTGTTTCAAGTTCAAAATGACCGTTTCTCGCTGAGATACAGCCAAAAAGCGGATTTCTGTGATAAGACTGTTTTACCTTCTGATTTTTTAAGGCAAGCTATTGAAAAAGTCAGAAAATTGAAGGAGGGAGTCTATATAGTTGATTTGAGAGACTCCTTTCATTGTTGGACTCACCAAACCACTTACCTGTGTTTCAGGTTCAAAATGACCGTTTCTCGCTGAGAAGCAGCCAAAAAGCGGATTTCTGTAATAACATTGTCTTACCTTCTGATTTTTAAAGGCAAGCTATTGATAACGTCAGAACATTGAAGGAGGGAGTCTATATAGTTGATTTGAGTGACTCCTTTCATTATCTGACTCACCAAACCACTTACCTGTGTTTCAGGTTCAAAATGACCGTTTCTCGCTGAGAAGCAGCCAAAAAGCGGATTTCTGTAATAACATTGTTTTACCTTCTGATTTTTTAAGGCAAGCTATTGATAACGTCAGAACATTGAAGGAGGGAGTCTATATAGTTGATTTGAGTGACTCCTTTCATTATCTGACTCACCAAACCACTTACCTGTGTTTCAGGTTCAAAATGAACGTTTCTCGCTGAGAAGCAGCCAAAAAAGCGGATTTCTGTAATAACATTGTTTTACCTTCTGATTCTTTAAGGCAAGCTATTGAAAAAGTCAGAAAATTGAAGGAGGGAGTCTATATAGTTGATTTGAGTGACTCCTTTCATTGTTGGACTCACCAAACCACTTACCTGTGTTTCAGGTTCAAAATGACCATTTCTCGCTGAGAAGCAGCCAAAAAGCGGATTTATGTAATAACATTGTTTTACCTTCTGATTTTTTAAGGCAAGCTATTGAAAAAGTCAGAAAATTGAAGGAGGGAGTCTATATAGTTGATTTGAGTGACTCCTTTCATTGTTGGACTCACCAAACCACTTACCTGTGTTTCAGGTTCAAAATGACCGTTTCTCGCTGAGATACAGCCAAAAAGCGGATTTCTGTGATAAGACTGTTTTACCTTCTGATTTTTTAAGGCAAGCTATTGAAAAAGTCAGAAAATTGAAGGAGGGATTATATATATTTGATTTGAGTGACTCCTTTCATTGTTGGACTCACCAAACCACTTACCTGTGTTTCAGGTTCAAAATGACTGTTTCTCGCTTAGAAGCAGCCAAAAAGCGGATTTCTTTAATAACATTGTTTTACCTTCTGATTTTTTAAGGCAAGCTATTGAAAACGTCAGAACATTGAAGGAGGGAGTCTATATAGTTGATTTGAGTGACTCCTTTCATTATTGGACTCACCAAACCACTTACCTGTGTTTCAGGTTCAAAATGACTGTTTCTCGCTGAGAAGCAGCCAAAAAGCGGATTTCTGTAATAACATTGTTTTACCTTCTGATTTTTTAAGGCAGGCTATTGAAAACGTCAGAACATTGAAGGAGGGAGTCTATATAGTTGATTTGAGTGACTCCTTTCATTGTTGGACTCACCAAACCACTTACCTGTGTTTCAGGTTCAAAATGACCGTTTCTCGCTGAGAAGCAGCCAAAAAGCGGATTTCTGTAATAACATTGTTTTACCTTCTGATTTTTTAAGGCAAGCTATTGAAAACGTCAGAACATTGAAGGAGGGAGTCTATATAGTAGATTTGAGCGACTCCTTTCATTATTGGACTCACCAAACAACTTACCTGTGTTTCAGGTTCAAAATGACTGTTTCTCGCTGAGAAGCAGCCAAAAAGCGGATTTCTGTAATAACATTGTTTTACCTTCTGATTTTTTAAGGCAAGCTATTGAAAAAGTCAGAACATTGAAGGAGGGAGTCTATATAGTTGATTTGAGTGACTCCTTTCATTGTTGGACTCACCAAACCACTTACCTGTGTTTCAGGTTCAAAATGACCGTTTCTCGCTGAGAAGCAGACAAAAAGCGGATTTCTGTAATAACATTGTTTTACCTTCTGATTTTTTAAGGCAAGCTATTGAAAACGTCAGAACATTGAAGGAGGGAGTCTATATAGTTGATTTGAGTGACTACTTTCATTATTGGACTCACCAAACCACTTACCTGTGTTTCAGGTTCAAAATGACTGTTTCTCGCTGAGAAGCAGCCAAAAAGCGGATTTCTGTATTAACATTGTTTTACCTTCTGATTTTTTAAGGCAGGCTATTGAAAACGTCAGGACATTGAAGGAGGGAGTCTATATAGTTGATTTGAGTGACTCCTTTCATTGTTGGACTCACCAAACCACTTACCTGTGTTTCAGGTTCAAAATGACCGTTTCTCGCTGAGAAGCAGCCAAAAAGCGGATTTCTGTAATAACATTGTTTTACCTTCTGTTTTTTTAAGGCAAGCTATTGAAAACGTCAGAACATTGAAGGAGGGAGTCTATATAGTAGATTTGAGCGACTCCTTTCATTATTGGACTCACCAAACAACTTACCTGTGTTTCAGGTTCAAAATGACTGTTTCTCGCTGAGAAGCAGCCAAAAAGCGGATTTCTGTAATAACATTGTTTTACCTTCTGATTTTTTAAGGCAAGCTATTGAAAACGTCAGAACATTGAAGGAGGGAGTCTATATAGTTGATTTGAGTGACTCCTTTCATTATTGGACTCACCAAACCACTTACCTGTGTTTCAGGTTCAAAATGACTGTTTCTCGCTGAGAAGCAGCCAAAAAGCGGATTTCTGTAATAGCATTGTTTTACCTTCTGATTTTTTAAGGCAAGCTATTGAAAAAGTCAGAAAATTGAAAGAGGGAGTCTATATAGTTGATTTGAGTGACTCCTTTCATTATTGGACTCACCAAACGACTTACCTGTGTTTCAGGTTCAAAATGACCGTTTCTCGCTGAGATACAACCAAAAAGCGGATTTCTGTGATAAGACTGTTTTACCTTCTGATTTTTTAAGGCAAGCTATTGAAAACGTTAGAACATTGAAGGAGGGAGTCTATATATTTGATTTGAGTGACTCCTTTCATTATTGGACTCACCAAACCACTTACCTGTGTTTCAGGTTCAAAATGACTGTTTCTCGCTGAGAAGCAGCCAAAAAGCGGATTTCTGTAATAACATTGATTTACCTTCTGACTTTTTTTAAGACAAGCTATTGAAAACGTCAGAACATTGAAGGAGGGAGTCTATATAGTTGATTTGAGTGACTCCTTTCATTGTTGGACTCACCAAACCACTTACCTGTGTTTCAGGTTCAAAATGACCGTTTCTTGCTGAGAAGCAGCCAAAAAGCGGATTTCTGTAATAACATTGTTTTACCTTCTGATTTTTTAAGGCAAGCTATTGAAAAAGTCAGAACATTGAAGGAGGGAGTCTATATAGTTGATTTGAGTGACTCCTTTCATTGTTGGACTCACCAAACCACTTACCTGTGTTTCAGGTTCAAAATGACCGTTTCTCGCTGAGAAGCAGCCAAAAAGCGGATTTCTGTAATAACATTGTTTTACCTTCTGATTTTTTAAGGCAAGCTATTGAAAACGTCAGAACATTGAAGGAGGGAGTCTATATAGTTGATTTGTGTGACTCCTTTCATTATTGGACTCACCAAACCACTTACCTGTGTTTCAGGTTCAAAATGACTGTTTCTCGCTGAGAAGCAGCCAAAAAGCGGATTTCTGTATTAACATTGTTTTACCTTCTGATTTTTTAAGGCAGGCTATTGAAAACGTCAGGACATTGAAGGAGGGAGTCTATATAGTTTATTTGAGTGACTCCTTTCATTGTTGGACTCACCAAACCACTTACCTGTGTTTCAGGTTCAAAATGACCGTTTCTCGCTGAGAAGCAGCCAAAAAGCGGATTTCTGTAATAACATTGTTTTTCCTTCTGATTTTTTAAGGCAAGCTATTGAAAACGTCAGAACATTGAAGGAGGGAGTCTATATAGTAGATTTGAGCGACTCCTTTCATTATTGGACTCACCAAACAACTTACCTGTGGTTGAGGTTGAAGATGACTGTTTCTGGCTGTGATACAGCCAAAAAGCGGATTTCTGTGATAAGACTGTTTTACCTTTTGATTTTTAAGGCAAGCTATTGAAAACGTCAGAAAATTGAAGGAGGGAGTCTTTATGGTTGATTTGAGTGACTCCTTTCATTATTGGACTCACCAAACCACTTACCTGTGTTTCAGGTTCAAAATGATCGTTTCTGGCTGAGATACAGCTAAAAAGCGGATTTCTGTGAAAACACAGTTGAACCTTCTGATTTTTTAAGGCAAGCTATTGAAAACGTCAGAAAATTGAAGGAAGGAGTCTATATAGTTGATTTGAGTGACTCCTTTCATTATTGGACTCACCAAACCACTTACCTGTGTTTCAGGTTGAAAATGATCGTTTCTGGCTGAGATACAGCTAAAAAGCGGATTTCTGTGAAAACACTGTTTTACCTTCTGATTTTTTAAGGCAAGCTATTGAAAGAGTGACTCCTTTCATTATTGGACTCACCAAACCACTTAGAAAGTTTTCAAAGTTCCAACTGAGTGCAGCTAAATTCATCCATGGAGCTCTGCTTCCATCTTGTGGCCAAAAAAGGAACTTCTCCCGGGTAGACAACACTGCAATGTCCCCCTCTTTTCTGCTGATATTTTCAATTCTGGTGGAGTAAAGCCAGTCAAAAAATATGCAAAAGGAGGGCCCCATCATTGCTAAGCCATTTTGATCATTTTTAGATTTTTAAAAGTCATTTTAGACAAGTTGGAGGCATTTTAATGCAGTGTTTCTGCTGCTTTTTAACCCTGGCTGAAGTGCAATTTTCTCCTCTTTTCTTTCATTTGGCTGAAGTAAAGCCAGGAAAAACATGTGCAAAAGGCAGGCCGCACCATTGCTAACCCATTTTGATAATTTTTTGACTTTTAGATTGTGATTTTAGACAAGTTTGAGTAATTTTAATGCAGCATTTCGGCTGCTGTTTTTGGCTGAGTCTGGAGTGAGATTTTCCCCTCTTTTCTTCTCATGTTTCTAATTTTGCTGAAGCAAATGAAGGCAAAAAATGCTCAAAAGACAAAGCCCATTTTTGTGAAGGAATTGTGTTTATTTTCAGATTTTTACACTTTATTTCAGAGCAGTTGGAGACATTTTAATGCTGTCATTCTGCCTTTTAGGCGAATGTGCAGTACCTCTTTTTGTCCACGGCACGGCGCAGTGATGCGCTCCCGGTAATGGGCGGGAGGGGGGAGGAGGGGGCAGACCTGTGTTTCAGGTTCAAAATAACTGTTTCTCGCTGCAGCCAAAAAACAGCCAAAAAGCGGATTTCTGTGAAAACACAGTTGAACCTTCTGATTTTTTAAGGCAAGCTATTGAAAACGTCAGAAAATTGAAGGAAGGAGTCTATATAATTGATTTGAGTGACTCCTTTCATTATTGGACTCACCAAACCACTTACCTGTGTTTCAGGTTGAAAATGATCGTTTCTGGCTGAGATACAGCTAAAAAGCGGATTTCTGTGAAAACACTGTTTTACCTTCTGATTTTTTAAGGCAAGCTATTGAAAGAGTGACTCCTTTCATTATTGGACTCACCAAACCACTTAGAAAGTTTTCAAAGTTCCAACTGAGTGCAGCTAAATTCATCCATGGAGCTCTGCTTCCATCTTGTGGCCAAAAAAGGAACTTCTCCCGGGTAGACAACACTGCAATGTCCCCCTCTTTTCTGCTGATATTTTCAATTCTGGTGGAGTAAAGCCAGTCAAAAAATATGCAAAAGGAGGGCCCCATCATTGCTAAGCCATTTTGATCATTTTTAGATTTTTAAAAGTCATTTTAGACAAGTTGGAGGCATTTTAATGCAGTGTTTCTGCTGCTTTTTAACCCTGGCTGAAGTGCAATTTTCTCCTCTTTTCTTTCATTTGGCTGAAGTAAAGCCAGGAAAAACATGTGCAAAAGGCAGGCCGCATCATTGCTAAGCCATTTTGATCATTTTTAGATTTTTAGATTGTGATGTTAGACAAGTTTGAGTAATTTTAATGCGGCATTTCGGCTGCTGTTTTTGGCTGAGTCTGGAGTGAGATTTTCCCCTCTTTTCTTCTCATGTTTCTAATTTGGCTGAAGCAAATGAAGGCAAAAAATGCTCAAAAGACAAAGCCCATTTTTGTGAAAGAATTGTGTTTATTTTCAGATTTTTACACTTTATTTCAGAGCAGTTGGAGACATTTCAATGCTGTCATTCTGCCTTTTAGGCGAATGTGCAGTACCTCTTTTTGTCCACAGCACGGCGCAGTGATGCGCTCTCGGTAATGGGCTGGACCTGTGTTTCAGGTTCAAAATAACTGTTTCTCGCTGCAGCCAAAAAACAGCCAAAAAGCGGATTTCTGTGATAACACTGTTTTACCTTCTGATTTTTAAGGCAAGCTATTGAAAACGTCAGAAAATTGAAGGAAGGAGTCTATATATAGTTGATTTGAGTGACTCCTTTCATTATTGGACTCACCAAACCACTTACCTGTGTTTCAGGTTCAAAATGATCGTTTCTGGCTGAGATACAGCTAAAAAGCGGATTTCTGTGAAAACACAGTTGAACCTTCTGATTTTTTAAGGCAAGCTATTGAAAACGTCAGAAAATTGAAGGAAGGAGTCTATATAGTTGATTTGAGTGACTCCTTTCATTATTGGACTCACCAAACCACGTACCTGTGTTTCAGGTTGAAAATGATCGTTTCTGGCTGAGATAAAGCTAAAAAGCGGATTTCTGTGAAAACACTGTTTTACCTTCTGATTTTTTAAGGCAAGCTATTGAAAGAGTGACTCCTTTCATTATTGGACTCACCAAACCACTTAGAAAGTTTTCAAAGTTCCAACTGAGTGCAGCTAAATTCATCCATGGAGCTCTGCTTCCATCTTGTGGCCAAAAAAGGAACTTCTCCCGGGTAGACAACACTGCAATGTCCCCCTCTTTTCTGCTGATATTTTCAATTCTGGTGGAGTAAAGCCAGTCAAAAAATATGCAAAAGGAGGGCCCCATCATTGCTAAGCCATTTTGATCATTTTTAGATTTTTAAAAGTCATTTTAGACAAGTTGGAGGCATTTTAATGCAGTGTTTCTGCTGCTTTTTAACCCTGGCTGAAGTGCAATTTTCTCCTCTTTTCTTTCATTTGGCTGAAGTAAAGCCAGGAAAAACATGTGCAAAAGGCAGGCCGCACCATTGCTAACCCATTTTGATAATTTTTTGACTTTTAGATTGTGATTTTAGACAAGTTTGAGTAATTTTAATGCGGCATTTCGGCTGCTGTTTTTGGCTGAGTCTGGAGTGAGATTTTCCCCTCTTTTCTTCTCATGTTTCTAATTTGGCTGAAGCAAATGAAGGCAAAAATTGCTCAAAAGACAAAGCCCATTTTTGCGAAGGAATTGTGTTTATTTTCAGATTTTTACACTTTATTTCAGAGCAGTTGGAGACATTTTAATGCTGTCATTCTGCCTTTTAGGCGAATGTGCAGTACCTCTTTTTGTCCACAGCACGGCGCAGTGATGCGCTCCCGGTAATGGGCGGGGGGGGGGGGGGGAGGGGGCAGACCTGTGTTTCAGGTTCAAAATAACTGTTTCTCGCTGCAGCCAAAAAACAGCCAAAAAGCGGATTTCTGTGATAACACTGAATTTTTAAGGCAAGCTATTGAAAACGTCAGAAAATTGAAAGAAGGAGTCTATATATAGTTGATTTGAAGGACTCCTTTCATTATTGGACTCACCAAACCACTTACCTGTGTTTCAGGTTCAAAATGATCGTTTCTGCCTGAGATACAGCTAAAAAGCGGATTTCTGTGAAAACACTGTTTTACCTTCTGATTTTTTAGGGCAAGCTATTGAAAACGTCAGAAAATTGAAGGAAGGAGTTTATATAGTTGATTTGAGTGAGTCCTTTCATTATTGGACTCACCAAACCACTTACCTGTGTTTCAGGTTCAAAATGATCGTTTCTGCCTGAGATACAGCTAAAAAGCGGATTTCTGTGAAAACACAGTTGAACCTTCTGATTTTTTAATGCAAGCTATTGAAAACGTGAGAAAATTGAAGGAAGGAGTCTATATAGTTGATTTGAGTGACTCTTTTCATCATTGGACTCACCAAACAACTTACCTGTGGTTGAGGTTGAAAATGACTGTTTCTGGCTGTGATACAGCCGAAAAGCGGATTTCTGTGATAAGACTGTTTTACCTTTTGATTTTTAAGGCAAGCTATTGAAAACGTCAGAAAATTGAAGGAGGGAGTCTTTATGGTTGATTTGAGTGACTCCTCTCATTATTGGACTCACCAAACCACTTACCTGTGTTTCAGGTTCAAAATGACTGTTTCTCGCTGAGAAGCAGCCAAAAAGCGGATTTCTGTAATAACATTGTTTTACCTTCTGATTTTTTAAGGCAAGCTATTGAAAAAGTCAGACAATTGAAGGAGGGAGTCTATATAGTTTATTTGAGTGACTCCTTTCATTGTTGGACTCACCAAACCACTTACCTGTGTTTCAAGTTCAAAATGACCGTTTCTCGCTGAGATACAGCCAAAAAGCGGATTTCTGTGATAAGACTGTTTTACCTTCTGATTTTTTAAGGCAAGCTATTGAAAAAGTCAGACAATTGAAGGAGGGAGTCTATATAGTTTATTTGAGTGACTCCTTTCATTGTTGGACTCACCAAACCACTTACCTGTGTTTCAAGTTCAAAATGACCGTTTCTCGCTGAGATACAGCCAAAAAGCGGATTTCTGTGATAAGACTGTTTTACCTTCTGATTTTTTAAGGCAAGCTATTGAAAAAGTCAGACAATTGAAGGAGGGAGTCTATATAGTTTATTTGAGTGACTCCTTTCATTGTTGGACTCACCAAACCACTTACAGTGTTTCAGGTACAAAATGATTGTTTCTCGCTGAGAAACTGCCAAAAAGCGGATTTCTGTCATAACATTGATTTACCTTCTGATTTGTTAAGGCAAGCTATTGAAAACGTTAGAAAATTGGAGAAAGGTGTCTATGTAGTTGATTTGAGCGACTCATTTCATTATTGGACTCACCAAACCACTTACAGTGTTTCAGGTACAAAATGACTGTTTCTCGCCTAGAAAATGCCAAAAAGCGGATTTCTGTAATAACATTGTTTTACCTTCTGAATTTTTAAGGCAAGCTATTGAAAACGTTAGAAAATTGGAGAAAGGTGTCTATGTAGTTGATTTGAGCGACTCATTTCATTATTGGACTCACCAAACCACTTACAGTGTTTCAGGTACAAAATGACTGTTTCTCGCTGAGAAAATGCCAAAAAGCGGATTTCTGTCATAACATTGATTTACCTTCTGATTTTTTAAGGCAAGCTATTGAAAACGTTAGAAAATTGGAGAAAGGTGTCTATGTAGTTGATTTGAGAGACTCATTTCATTATTGGACTCACCAAACCACTTACAGTGTTTCAGGTAGAAAATGACTGTTTCTCGCTGAGAAAATGCCAAAAAGCGGATTTCTGTCATAACATTGATTTACCTTCTGATTTTTCAAGGCAAGCTATTGAAAACGTCAGAAAATTGGAGAAAGGAGTCTAAGTAGTTGATTTGAGAGACTCATTTCATTATTGGACTCACCAAACCACTTACAGTGTTTCAGGTACAAAATGACTGTTTCTCGCCTAGAAAATGCCAAAAAGCGGATTTCTGTAATAACATTGTTTTACCTTCTAAATTTTTAAGGCAACCTATTGAAAACGTCAGAAAATTGGAGAAAGGAGTCTATGTAGTTGATTTGAGGGACTCATTTCATTATTGGACTCACCAAACCACTTACAGTGTTTCAGGTACAAAATGACTGTTTCTCGCTGAGAAACTGCCAAAAAGCGGATTTCTGTCATAACATTGATTTACCTTCTGATTTTTTAAGGCAAGCTATGGAAAACGTCAGAAAATTGGAGAAAGGAGTCTATGTAGTTGATTTGAGAGAATCATTTCAGTATTGGACTCACCAAACCACTTACAGTGTTTCAGGTACAAAATGACTGTTTCTCGCTGAGAAAATGGCAAAAAGCGGATTTCTGTAATAACATTGTTTTACCTTCTGATTTTTTAAGGCAAGCTATTGAAAACGTTAGAAAATTGGAAAAACTAGTCTATGTAGTTGATTTGAGAGACTCATTTCATTATTGGACTCACCAAACCACTTACAGTGTTTCAGGTACAAAATGACTGTTTCTCGCTGAGAAAATGCCAAAAAGCGGATTTCTGTCATAACATTGATTTACCTTCTGATTTTTCAAGGCAAGCTATTGAAAACGTCAGAAAATTGGAGAAAGGAGTCTATGTAGTTGATTTGAGAGACTCATTTCATTATTGGACTCACCAAACCACTTACAGTGTTTCAGGTACAAAATGACTGTTTCTCGCTGAGAAAATGCCAAAAAGCGGATTTCTGTCATAACATTGATTTACCTTCTGATTTTTCAAGGCAAGCTATTGAAAACGTTAGAAAATTGGAGAAAGGTGTCTATGTAGTTGATTTGAGAGACTCATTTCATTATTGGACTCACCAAACCACTTACAGTGTTTCAGGTACAAAATGACTGTTTCTCGCTGAGAAAATGCCAAAAAGCGGATGTCTGACATAACATTGATTTACCTTCTGATTTTTCAAGGCAAGCTATTGAAAACGTCGGAAAATTGGAGAAAGGAGTCTAAGTAGTTGATTTGAGAGACTCATTTCATTATTGGACTCACCAAACCACTTACAGTGTTTCGGGTACAAAATGACTGTTTCTCGCCTAGAAAATGCCAAAAAGCGGATTTCTGTAATAACATTGATTTACCTTCTGATTTTTCAAGGCAAGCTATTGAAAACGTCAGAAAATTGGAGAAAAGAGTCTATGTAGTTTGATTTGAGAGACTCATTTCATTATCGGACTCACCAAACCACTTACAGTGTTTCAGGTACAAAATGACTGTTTCTCGCTGAGAAAAGGCCAAAAAGCGGATTTCTGTCATAAGATTGATTTACCTTCTGATTTTTTAAGGCAAGCTATTGAAAACGTTGGAAATTTGGAGAAAGGTGTCTATGTAGTTGATTTGAGGGACTCATTTCATTATTGGACTCACCAAACCACTTACAGTGTTTCAGGTACAAAATGACTGTTTCTCGCTGAGAAAATGCCAAAAAGCGGATTTCTGTCATAACATTGATTTACCTTCTGATTTTTCAAGGCAAGCTATTGAAAATGTCGGAAAATTGGAGAAAGGAGTCTATGTAGTTGATTTGAAGAGACTCATTTCATTATTGGACTCACCAAACCACTTACAGTGTTTCAGGTACAAAATGACTGTTTCTCGCTGAGAAAATGCCAAAAAGCGGATTTCTGTCATAACATTGATTTACCTTCTGATTTTTTAAGGCAAGCTATTGAAAACGTTGGAAAATTGGAGAAAGGTGTCTATGTAGTTGATTTGAGGGACTCATTTCATTATTGGACTCACCAAACCACTTACAATGTTTCAGGTACAAAATGACTGTTTCTCGCTGAGAAAATGCCAAAAAGCGGATTTCTGTCATAACATTGATTTACCTTCTGATTTTTTAAGGCAAGCTATTGAAAACGTTAGAAAATTGGAGAAAGGTGTCTATGTAGTTGATTTGAGAGACTCATTTCATTATTGGACTCACCAAACCACTTACAGTGTTTCAGGTACAAAATGACTGTTTCTCGCTGAGAAAATGCCAAAAAGCGGATTTCTGTCATAACATTGATTTACCTTCTGATTTTTCAAGGCAAGCTATTGAAAATGTCGGAAAATTGGAGAAAGGAGTCTATGTAGTTGATTTGAGAGACTCATTTCATTATTGGACTCACCAAACCACTTACAGTGTTTCAGGTACAAAATGACTGTTTCTCGCTGAGAAAATGCCAAAAAGCGGATTTCTGTCATAACATTGATTTACCTTCTGATTTTTTAAGGCAAGCTATTGAAAACGTTAGAACATTGGAGAAAGGTGTCTATGTAGTTGATTTGAGAGACTCATTTCATTATTGGACTCACCAAACCACTTACAGTGTTTCAGGTACAAAATGACTGTTTCTCGCTGAGAAAATGCCAAAAAGCGGATTTCTGTCATAACATTGATTTACCTTCTGATTTTTCAAGGCAAGCTATTGAAAACGTCATTAAATTGGAGAAAGGAGTCTATGTAGTTGATTTGAGAGACTCATTTCATTATTGGACTCACCAAACCACTTACAGTGTTTCAGGTACAAAATGACTGTTTCTCGCTGAGAAAATGCCAAAAAGCGGATTTCTGTCATAACATTGATTTACCTTCTGATTTTTTAAGGCAAGCTATTGAAAACGTTAGAAAATTGGAGAAAGGTGTCTATGTAGTTGATTTGAGAGACTCATTTCATTATTGGACTCTCCAAACCGCTTACAGTGTTTCAGGTACAAAATGACTGTTTCTCGCTGAGAAAATGCCAAAAAGCGGATTTCTGTCATAACATTGATTTACCTTCTGATTTTTTAAGGCAAGCTATTGAAAACGTTAGAAAATTGGAGAAAGGTGTCTATGTAGTTGATTTGAGAGACTCATTTCATTATTGGACTCTCCAAACCGCTTACAGTGTTTCAGGTACAAAATGACTGTTTCTCGCTGAGAAAATGCCAAAAAGCGGATTTCTGTCATAACATTGATTTACCTTCTTATTTTTTAAGGCAAGCTATTGAAAACGTTAGAAAATTCGAGAAAGGTGTCTATGTAGTTGATTTGAGAGACTCATTTCATTATTGGACTCACCAAACCACTTACAGTGTTTCAGGTACAAAATGACTGTTTCTCGCTGAGAAAATGCCAAAAAGCGGATTTCTGTAATAACATTGATTTACCTTCTGATTTTTCAAGGCAAGCTATTGAAAACGTCAGAAAATTGGAGAGAAGAGTCTATGTAGTTTGATTTGAGAGACTCATTTCATTATCGGACTCACCAAACCACTTACAGTGTTTCAGGTACAAAATGACTGTTTCTCGCTGAGAAAATGCCAAAAAGCGGATTTCTGTCATAACATTGATTTACCTTCTGATTTTTTAAGGCAAGCTATTGAAAACGTTAGAACATTGGAGAAAGGTGTCTATGTAGTTGATTTGAGAGACTCGTTTCATTATTGGACTCACCAAACCACTTACAGTGTTTCAGGTACAAAATGACTGTTTCTCGCTGAGAAAATGCCAAAAAGCGGATTTCTGTCATAACATTGATTTACCTTCTGATTTTTCAAGGCAAGCTATTGAAAACGTCATAAAATTGGAGAAAGGAGTCTATGTAGTTGATTTGAGAGACTCATTTCATTATTGGACTCACCAAACCACTTACAGTGTTTCAGGTACAAAATGACTGTTTCTCGCTGAGAAAATGCCAAAAAGCGGATTTCTGTCATAACATTGATTTACCTTCTGATTTTTTAAGGCAAGCTATTGAAAACGTTAGAAAATTGGAGAAAGGTGTCTATGTAGTTGATTTGAGAGACTCATTTCATTATTGGACTCTCCAAACCGCTTACAGTGTTTCAGGTACAAAATGACTGTTTCTCGCTGAGAAAATGCCAACAAGCGGATTTCTGTCATAACATTGATTTACCTTCTGATTTTTTAAGGCAAGCTATTGAAAACGTTAGAAAATTGGAGAAAGGAGTCTATGTAGTTGATTTGAGAGACTCATTTCATTATTGGACTCACCAAACCACTTACAGTGTTTCAGGTACAAAATGACTGTTTCTCGCTGAGAAAATGCCAAAAAGCGGATTTCTGTCATAACATTGATTTACCTTCTTATTTTTTAAGGCAAGCTATTGAAAACGTTAGAAAATTCGAGAAAGGTGTCTATGTAGTTGATTTGAGAGACTCATTTCATTATTGGACTCACCAAACCACTTACAGTGTTTCAGGTACAAAATGACTGTTTCTCGCTGAGAAAATGCCAAAAAGCGGATTTCTGTAATAACATTGATTTACCTTCTGATTTTTCAAGGCAAGCTATTGAAAACGTCAGAAAATTGGAGAGAAGAGTCTATGTAGTTTGATTTGAGAGACTCATTTCATTATCGGACTCACCAAACCACTTACAGTGTTTCAGGTACAAAATGACTGTTTCTCGCTGAGAAAATGCCAAAAAGCGGATTTCTGTCATAACATTGATTTACCTTCTGATTTTTTAAGGCAAGCTATTGAAAACGTTAGAACATTGGAGAAAGGTGTCTATGTAGTTGATTTGAGAGACTCGTTTCATTATTGGACTCACCAAACCACTTACAGTGTTTCAGGTACAAAATGACTGTTTCTCGCTGAGAAAATGCCAAAAAGCGGATTTCTGTCATAACATTGATTTACCTTCTGATTTTTCAAGGCAAGCTATTGAAAACGTCATAAAATTGGAGAAAGGAGTCTATGTAGTTGATTTGAGAGACTCATTTCATTATTGGACTCACCAAACCACTTACAGTGTTTCAGGTACAAAATGACTGTTTCTCGCTGAGAAAATGCCAAAAAGCGGATTTCTGTCATAACATTGATTTACCTTCTGATTTTTTAAGGCAAGCTATTGAAAACGTTAGAAAATTGGAGAAAGGTGTCTATGTAGTTGATTTGAGAGACTCATTTCATTATTGGACTCTCCAAACCGCTTACAGTGTTTCAGGTACAAAATGACTGTTTCTCGCTGAGAAAATGCCAAAAAGCGGATTTCTGTCATAACATTGATTTACCTTCTGATTTTTTAAGGCAAGCTATTGAAAACGTTAGAAAATTGGAGAAAGGTGTCTATGTAGTTGATTTGAGAGACTCATTTCATTATTGGACTCTCCAAACCGCTTACAGTGTTTCAGGTACAAAATGACTGTTTCTCGCTGAGAAAATGCCAAAAAGCGGATTTCTGTCATAACATTGATTTACCTTCTTATTTTTTAAGGCAAGCTATTGAAAACGTTAGAAAATTCGAGAAAGGTGTCTATGTAGTTGATTTGAGAGACTCATTTCATTATTGGACTCACCAAACCACTTACAGTGTTTCAGGTACAAAATGACTGTTTCTCGCTGAGAAAATGCCAAAAAGCGGATTTCTGTAATAACATTGATTTACCTTCTGATTTTTCAAGGCAAGCTATTGAAAACGTCAGAAAATTGGAGAAAAGAGTCTATGTAGTTTGATTTGAGAGACTCATTTCATTATCGGACTCACCAAACCACTTACAGTGTTTCAGGTACAAAATGACTGTTTCTCGCTGAGAAAAGGCCAAAAAGCGGATTTCTGTCATAAGATTGATTTACCTTCTGATTTTTTAAGGCAAGCTATTGAAAACGTTGGAAAATTGGAGAAAGGTGTCTATGTAGTTGATTTGAGGGACTCATTTCATTATTGGACTCACCAAACCACTTACAGTGTTTCAGGTACAAAATGACTGTTTCTCGCTGAGAAAATGCCAAAAAGCGGATTTCTGTCATAACATTGACTTACCTTCTGATTTTTCAAGGCAAGCTATTGAAAATGTCGGAAAATTGGAGAAAGGAGTCTATGTAGTTGATTTGAAGAGACTCATTTCATTATTGGACTCACCAAACCACTTACAGTGTTTCAGGTACAAAATGACTGTTTCTCGCTGAGAAAATGCCAAAAAGCGGATTTCTGTCATAACATTGATTTACCTTCTTATTTTTTAAGGCAAGCTATTGAAAACGTTAGAAAATTGGAGAAAGGTGTCTATGTAGTTGATTTGAGAGACTCATTTCATTATTGGACTCACCAAACCACTTACAGTGTTTCAGGTACAAAATGAGTGTTTCTCGCTGAGAAAATGCCAAAAAGCGGATTTCTGTCATAACATTGATTTACCTTCTGATTTTTCAAGGCAAGCTATTGAAAACGTCATAAAATTGGAGAAAGGAGTCTATGTAGTTGATTTGAGAGACTCATTTCATTATTGGACTCACCAAACCACTTACAGTGTTTCAGGTACAAAATGACTGTTTCTCGCTGAGAAAATGCCAAAAAGCGGATTTCTGTCATAACATTGATTTACCTTCTGATTTTTTAAGGCAAGCTATTGAAAACGTTAGAAAATTGGAGAAAGGTGTCTATGTAGTTGATTTGAGAGACTCATTTCATTATTGGACTCTCCAAACCGCTTACAGTGTTTCAGGTACAAAATGACTGTTTCTCGCTGAGAAAATGCCAACAAGCGGATTTCTGTCATAACATTGATTTACCTTCTTATTTTTTAAGGCAAGCTATTGAAAACGTTAGAAAATTGGAGAAAGGTGTCTATGTAGTTGATTTGAGAGACTCATTTCATTATTGGACTCACCAAACCACTTACAGTGTTTCAGGTACAAAATGACTGTTTCTCGCTGAGAAAATGCCAAAAAGCGGATTTCTGTCATAACATTGATTTACCTTCTTATTTTTTAAGGCAAGCTATTGAAAACGTTAGAAAATTGGAGAAAGGTGTCTATGTAGTTGATTTGAGAGACTCATTTCATTATTGGACTCACCAAACCACTTACAGTGTTTCAGGTACAAAATGACTGTTTCTCGCTGAGAAAATGCCAAAAAGCGGATTTCTGTCATAACATTGATTTACCTTCTGATTTTTTAAGGCAAGCTATTGAAAACGTTAGAAAATTGGAGAAAGGTGTCTATGTAGTTGATTTGAGAGACTCATTTCATTATTGGACTCTCCAAACCGCTTACAGTGTTTCAGGTACAAAATGACTGTTTCTCGCTGAGAAAATGCCAAAAAGCGGATTTCTGTCATAACATTGATTTACCTTCTTATTTTTTAAGGCAAGCTATTGAAAACGTTAGAAAATTGGAGAAAGGTGTCTATGTAGTTGATTTGAGAGACTCATTTCATTATTGGACTCACCAAACCACTTACAGTGTTTCAGGTACAAAATGACTGTTTCTCGCTGAGAAAATGCCAAAAAGCGGATTTCTGTCATAACATTGATTTACCTTCTGATTTTTCAAGGCAAGCTATTGAAAACGTCATAAAATTGGAGAAAGGAGTCTATGTAGTTGATTTGAGAGACTCATTTCATTATTGGACTCACCAAACCACTTACAGTGTTTCAGGTACAAAATGACTGTTTCTCGCTGAGAAAATGCCAAAAAGCGGATTTCTGTCATAACATTGATTTACCTTCTGATTTTTTAAGGCAAGCTATTGAAAACGTTAGAAAATTGGAGAAAGGTGTCTATGTAGTTGATTTGAGAGACTCATTTCATTATTGGACTCTCCAAACCGCTTACAGTGTTTCAGGTACAAAATGACTGTTTCTCGCTGAGAAAATGCCAAAAAGCGGATTTCTGTCATAACATTGATTTACCTTCTTATTTTTTAAGGCAAGCTATTGAAAACGTTAGAAAATTGGAGAAAGGTGTCTATGTAGTTGATTTGAGAGACTCATTTCATTATTGGACTCACCAAACCACTTACAGTGTTTCAGGTACAAAATGACTGTTTCTCGCTGAGAAAATGCCAAAAAGCGGATTTCTGTGATAACATTGATTTACCTTCTGATTTTTCAAGGCAAGCTATTGAAAACGTCATAAAATTGGAGAAAGGAGTCTATGTAGTTGATTCGAGAGACTCATTTCATTATTGGACTCACCAAACCACTTACAGTGTTTCAGGTACAAAATGACTGTTTCTCGCTGAGAAAATGCCAACAAGCGGATTTCTGTCATAACATTGATTTACCTTCTGATTTTTCAAGGCAAGCTATTGAAAATGTCGGAAAATTGGAGAAAGGAGTCTATGTAGTTGATTTGAGAGACTCATTTCATTATTGGACTCACCAAACCACTTACAGTGTTTCAGGTACAAAATGACTGTTTCTCGCTGAGAAAATGCCAAAAAGCGGATTTCTGTCATAACATTGATTTACCTTCTGATTTTTTAAGGCAAGCTATTGAAAACGTTAGAAAATTGGAGAAAGGAGTCTATGTAGTTGATTTGAGAGACTCATTTCATTATTGGACTCACCAAACCACTTACAGTGTTTCAGGTACAAAATGACTGTTTCTCGCTGAGAAAATGCCAAAAAGCGGATTTCTGTCATAACATTGATTTACCTTCTGATTTTTTAAGGCAAGCTATTGAAAACGTTGGAAAATTGGAGAAAGGTGTCTATGTAGTTGATTTGAGGGACTCATTTCATTATTGGACTCACCAAACCACTTACAGTGTTTCAGGTACAAAATGACTGTTTCTCGCTGAGAAAATGCCAAAAAGCGGATTTCTGTCATAACATTGATTTACCTTCTGATTTTTCAAGGCAAGCTATTGAAAATGTCGGAAAATTGGAGAAAGGAGTCTATGTAGTTGATTTGAGAGACTCATTTCATTATTGGACTCACCAAACCACTTAGAGTGTTTCAGGTACAAAATGACTGTTTCTCGCTGAGAAAATGCCAAAAAGCGGATTTCTGTCATAACATTGATTTACCTTCTGATTTTTTAAGGCAAGCTATTGAAAACGTTAGAAAATTGGAGAAAGGAGTCTATGTAGTTGATTTGAGAGACTCATTTCATTATTGGACTCACCAAACCACTTACAGTGTTTCAGGTACAAAATGACTGTTTCTCGCTGAGAAAATGCCAAAAAGCGGATTTCTGTCATAACATTGATTTACCTTCTGATTTTTCAAGGCAAGCTATTGAAAATGTCGGACAATTGGAGAAAGGAGTCTATGTAGTTGATTTGAGAGACTCATTTCATTATTGGACTCACCAAACCACTTACAGTGTTTCAGGTACAAAATGACTGTTTCTCGCTGAGAAAATGCCAAAAAGCGGATTTCTGTCATAACATTGATTTACCTTCTGATTTTTTAAGGCAAGCTATTGAAAACGTTAGAAAATTGGAGAAAGGAGTCTATGTAGTTGATTTGAGAGACTCATTTCATTATTGGACTCACCAAACCACTTACAGTGTTTCAGGTACAAAATGACTGTTTCTCGCTGAGAAAATGCCAAAAAGCGGATTTCTGTCATAACATTGATTTACCTTCTGATTTTTTAAGGCAAGCTATTGAAAACGTTGGAAAATTGGAGAAAGGTGTCTATGTAGTTGATTTGAGGGACTCATTTCATTATTGGACTCACCAAACCACTTACAGTGTTTCAGGTACAAAATGACTGTTTCTCGCTGAGAAAATGCCAAAAAGCGGATTTCTGTCATAACATTGATTTACCTTCTGATTTTTCAAGGCAAGCTATTGAAAATGTCGGAAAATTGGAGAAAGGAGTCTATGTAGTTGATTTGAGAGACTCATTTCATTATTGGACTCACCAAACCACTTAGAGTGTTTCAGGTACAAAATGACTGTTTCTCGCTGAGAAAATGCCAAAAAGCGGATTTCTGTCATAACATTGATTTACCTTCTGATTTTTTAAGGCAAGCTATTGAAAACGTTAGAAAATTGGAGAAAGGAGTCTATGTAGTTGATTTGAGAGACTCATTTCATTATTGGACTCACCAAACCACTTACAGTGTTTCAGGTACAAAATGACTGTTTCTCGCTGAGAAAATGCCAAAAAGCGGATTTCTGTCATAACATTGATTTACCTTCTGATTTTTCAAGGCAAGCTATTGAAAATGTCGGACAATTGGAGAAAGGAGTCTATGTAGTTGATTTGAGAGACTCATTTCATTATTGGACTCACCAAACCACTTACAGTGTTTCAGGTACAAAATGACTGTTTCTCGCTGAGAAAATGCCAAAAAGCGGATTTCTGTCATAACATTGATTTACCTTCTGATTTTTCAAGGCAAGCTATTGAAAATGTCGGAAAATTGGAGAAAGGAGTCTATGTAGTTGATTTGAGAGACTCATTTCATTATTGGACTCTCCAAACCGCTTACAGTGTTTCAGGTACAAAATGACTGTTTCTCGCTGAGAAAATGCCAAAAAGCGGATTTCTGTCATAACATTGATTTACCTTCTTATTTTTTAAGGCAAGCTATTGAAAACGTTAGAAAATTGGAGAAAGGTGTCTATGTAGTTGATTTGAGAGACTCATTTCATTATTGGACTCACCAAACCACTTACAGTGTTTCAGGTACAAAATGACTGTTTCTCGCTGAGAAAATGCCAACAAGCGGATTTCTGTCATAACATTGATTTACCTTCTGATTTTTTAAGGCAAGCTATTGAAAACGTTAGAAAATTGGAGAAAGGAGTCTATGTAGTTGATTTGAGAGACTCATTTCATTATTGGACTCACCAAACCACTTACAGTGTTTCAGGTACAAAATGACTGTTTCTCGCTGAGAAAATGCCAAAAAGCGGATTTCTGTCATAACATTGATTTACCTTCTTATTTTTTAAGGCAAGCTATTGAAAACGTTAGAAAATTGGAGAAAGGTGTCTATGTAGTTGATTTGAGGGACTCATTTCATTATTGGACTCACCAAACCACTTACAGTGTTTCAGGTACAAAATGACTGTTTCTCGCTGAGAAAATGCCAAAAAGCGGATTTCTGTCATAACATTGATTTACCTTCTGATTTTTCAAGGCAAGCTATTGAAAATGTCGGAAAATTGGAGAAAGGAGTCTATGTAGTTGATTTGAGAGACTCATTTCATTATTGGACTCACCAAACCACTTAGAGTGTTTCAGGTACAAAATGACTGTTTCTCGCTGAGAAAATGCCAAAAAGCGGATTTCTGTCATAACATTGATTTACCTTCTGATTTTTTAAGGCAAGCTATTGAAAACGTTAGAAAATTGGAGAAAGGAGTCTATGTAGTTGATTTGAGAGACTCATTTCATTATTGGACTCACCAAACCACTTACAGTGTTTCAGGTACAAAATGACTGTTTCTCGCTGAGAAAATGCCAAAAAGCGGATTTCTGTCATAACATTGATTTACCTTCTGATTTTTCAAGGCAAGCTATTGAAAATGTCGGACAATTGGAGAAAGGAGTCTATGTAGTTGATTTGAGAGACTCATTTCATTATTGGACTCACCAAACCACTTACAGTGTTTCAGGTACAAAATGACTGTTTCTCGCTGAGAAAATGCCAAAAAGCGGATTTCTGTCATAACATTGATTTACCTTCTGATTTTTTAAGGCAAGCTATTGAAAACGTTAGAAAATTGGAGAAAGGAGTCTATGTAGTTGATTTGAGAGACTCATTTCATTATTGGACTCACCAAACCACTTACAGTGTTTCAGGTACAAAATGACTGTTTCTCGCTGAGAAAATGCCAAAAAGCGGATTTCTGTCATAACATTGATTTACCTTCTGATTTTTTAAGGCAAGCTATTGAAAACGTTGGAAAATTGGAGAAAGGTGTCTATGTAGTTGATTTGAGGGACTCATTTCATTATTGGACTCACCAAACCACTTACAGTGTTTCAGGTACAAAATGACTGTTTCTCGCTGAGAAAATGCCAAAAAGCGGATTTCTGTCATAACATTGATTTACCTTCTGATTTTTCAAGGCAAGCTATTGAAAATGTCGGAAAATTGGAGAAAGGAGTCTATGTAGTTGATTTGAGAGACTCATTTCATTATTGGACTCACCAAACCACTTAGAGTGTTTCAGGTACAAAATGACTGTTTCTCGCTGAGAAAATGCCAAAAAGCGGATTTCTGTCATAACATTGATTTACCTTCTGATTTTTTAAGGCAAGCTATTGAAAACGTTAGAAAATTGGAGAAAGGAGTCTATGTAGTTGATTTGAGAGACTCATTTCATTATTGGACTCACCAAACCACTTACAGTGTTTCAGGTACAAAATGACTGTTTCTCGCTGAGAAAATGCCAAAAAGCGGATTTCTGTCATAACATTGATTTACCTTCTGATTTTTCAAGGCAAGCTATTGAAAATGTCGGACAATTGGAGAAAGGAGTCTATGTAGTTGATTTGAGAGACTCATTTCATTATTGGACTCACCAAACCACTTACAGTGTTTCAGGTACAAAATGACTGTTTCTCGCTGAGAAAATGCCAAAAAGCGGATTTCTGTCATAACATTGATTTACCTTCTGATTTTTCAAGGCAAGCTATTGAAAATGTCGGAAAATTGGAGAAAGGAGTCTATGTAGTTGATTTGAGAGACTCATTTCATTATTGGACTCTCCAAACCGCTTACAGTGTTTCAGGTACAAAATGACTGTTTCTCGCTGAGAAAATGCCAAAAAGCGGATTTCTGTCATAACATTGATTTACCTTCTTATTTTTTAAGGCAAGCTATTGAAAACGTTAGAAAATTGGAGAAAGGTGTCTATGTAGTTGATTTGAGAGACTCATTTCATTATTGGACTCACCAAACCACTTACAGTGTTTCAGGTACAAAATGACTGTTTCTCGCTGAGAAAATGCCAACAAGCGGATTTCTGTCATAACATTGATTTACCTTCTGATTTTTTAAGGCAAGCTATTGAAAACGTTAGAAAATTGGAGAAAGGAGTCTATGTAGTTGATTTGAGAGACTCATTTCATTATTGGACTCACCAAACCACTTACAGTGTTTCAGGTACAAAATGACTGTTTCTCGCTGAGAAAATGCCAAAAAGCGGATTTCTGTCATAACATTGATTTACCTTCTGATTTTTTAAGGCAAGCTATTGAAAACGTTGGAAAATTGGAGAAAGGTGTCTATGTAGTTGATTTGAGGGACTCATTTCATTATTGGACTCACCAAACCACTTACAGTGTTTCAGGTACAAAATGACTGTTTCTCGCTGAGAAAATGCCAAAAAGCGGATTTCTGTCATAACATTGATTTACCTTCTGATTTTTTAAGGCAAGCTATTGAAAACGTTAGAAAATTGGAGAAAGGAGTCTATGTAGTTGATTTGAGAGACTCATTTCATTATTGGACTCACCAAACCACTTACAGTGTTTCAGGTACAAAATGACTGTTTCTCGCTGAGAAAATGCCAAAAAGCGGATTTCTGTCATAACATTGATTTACCTTCTGATTTTTCAAGGCAAGCTATTGAAAATGTCGGAAAATTGGAGAAAGGAGTCTATGTAGTTGATTTGAGAGACTCATTTCATTATTGGACTCTCCAAACCGCTTACAGTGTTTCAGGTACAAAATGACTGTTTCTCGCTGAGAAAATGCCAAAAAGCGGATTTCTGTCATAACATTGATTTACCTTCTTATTTTTTAAGGCAAGCTATTGAAAACGTTAGAAAATTGGAGAAAGGTGTCTATGTAGTTGATTTGAGAGACTCATTTCATTATTGGACTCACCAAACCACTTACAGTGTTTCAGGTACAAAATGACTGTTTCTCGCTGAGAAAATGCCAACAAGCGGATTTCTGTCATAACATTGATTTACCTTCTGATTTTTTAAGGCAAGCTATTGAAAACGTTAGAAAATTGGAGAAAGGAGTCTATGTAGTTGATTTGAGAGACTCATTTCATTATTGGACTCACCAAACCACTTACAGTGTTTCAGGTACAAAATGACTGTTTCTCGCTGAGAAAATGCCAAAAAGCGGATTTCTGTCATAACATTGATTTACCTTCTGATTTTTTAAGGCAAGCTATTGAAACGTTGGAAAATTGGAGAAAGGTGTCTATGTAGTTGATTTGAGGGACTCATTTCATTATTGGACTCACCAAACCACTTACAGTGTTTCAGGTACAAAATGACTGTTTCTCGCTGAGAAAATGCCAAAAAGCGGATTTCTGTCATAACATTGATTTACCTTCTGATTTTTCAAGGCAAGCTATTGAAAATGTCGGAAAATTGGAGAAAGGAGTCTATGTAGTTGATTTGAGAGACTCATTTCATTATTGGACTCACCAAACCACTTACAGTGTTTCAGGTACAAAATGACTGTTTCTCGCTGAGAAAATGCCAAAAAGCGGATTTCTGTCATAACATTGATTTACCTTCTGATTTTTTAAGGCAAGCTATTGAAAACGTTAGAAAATTGGAGAAAGGTGTCTATGTAGTTGATTTGAGAGACTCATTTCATTATTGGACTCTCCAAACCGCTTACAGTGTTTCAGGTACAAAATGACTGTTTCTCGCTGAGAAAATGCCAAAAAGCGGATTTCTGTCATAACATTGATTTACCTTCTTATTTTTTAAGGCAAGCTATTGAAAACGTTAGAAAATTGGAGAAAGGAGTCTATGTAGTTGATTTGAGAGACTCATTTCATTATTGGACTCACCAAACCACTTACAGTGTTTCAGGTACAAAATGACTGTTTCTCGCTGAGAAAATGCCAAAAAGCGGATTTCTGTCATAACATTGATTTACCTTCTGATTTTTCAAGGCAAGCTATTGAAAACGTCATAAAATTGGAGAAAGGAGTCTATGTAGTTGATTTGAGAGACTCATTTCATTATTGGACTCACCAAACCACTTACAGTGTTTCAGGTACAAAATGACTGTTTCTCGCTGAGAAAATGCCAAAAAGCGGATTTCTGTCATAACATTGATTTACCTTCTGATTTTTCAAGGCAAGCTATTGAAAATGTCGGACAATTGGAGAAAGGAGTCTATGTAGTTGATTTGAGAGACTCATTTCATTATTGGACTCACCAAACCACTTACAGTGTTTCAGGTACAAAATGACTGTTTCTCGCTGAGAAAATGCCAAAAAGCGGATTTCTGTCATAACATTGATTTACCTTCTGATTTTTTAAGGCAAGCTATTGAAAACGTTGGAAAATTGGAGAAAGGTGTCTATGTAGTTGATTTGAGGGACTCATTTCATTATTGGACTCACCAAACCACTTACAGTGTTTCAGGTACAAAATGACTGTTTCTCGCTGAGAAAATGCCAAAAAGCGGATTTCTGTCATAACATTGATTTACCTTTTGATTTTTTAAGGCAAGCTATTGAAAACGTTAGAAAATTGGAGAAAGGAGTCTATGTAGTTGATTTGAGAGACTCATTTCATTATTGGACTCACCAAACCACTTACAGTGTTTCAGGTACAAAATGACTGTTTCTCGCTGAGAAAATGCCAAAAAGCGGATTTCTGTCATAACATTGATTTACCTTCTGATTTTTTAAGGCAAGCTATTGAAAACGTTGGAAAATTGGAGAAAGGTGTCTATGTAGTTGATTTGAGGGACTCATTTCATTATTGGACTAACCAAACCACTTACATTGTTTCAGGTACAAAATGACTGTTTCTCGCTGAGAAAATGCCAAAAAGCGGATTTCTGTCATAACATTGATTTACCTTCTGATTTTTCAAGGCAAGCTATTGAAAATGTCGGAAAATTGGAGAAAGGAGTCTATGTAGTTGATTTGAGAGACTCATTTCATTATTGGACTCACCAAACCACTTAGAGTGTTTCAGGTACAAAATGACTGTTTCTCGCTGAGAAAATGCCAAAAAGCGGATTTCTGTCATAACATTGATTTACCTTCTGATTTTTTAAGGCAAGCTATTGAAAACGTTAGAAAATTGGAGAAAGGTGTCTATGTAGTTGATTTGAGAGACTCATTTCATTATTGGACTCTCCAAACCGCTTACAGTGTTTCAGGTACAAAATGACTGTTTCTCGCTGAGAAAATGCCAAAAAGCGGATTTCTGTCATAACATTGATTTACCTTCTTATTTTTTAAGGCAAGCTATTGAAAACGTTAGAAAATTGGAGAAAGGTGTCTATGTAGTTGATTTGAGAGACTCATTTCATTATTGGACTCACCAAACCACTTACAGTGTTTCAGGTACAAAATGACTGTTTCTCGCTGAGAAAATGCCAAAAAGCGGATTTCTGTCATAACATTGATTTACCTTCTGATTTTTCAAGGCAAGCTATTGAAAACGTCATAAAATTGGAGAAAGGAGTCTATGTAGTTGATTTGAGAGACTCATTTCATTATTGGACTCACCAAACCACTTACAGTGTTTCAGGTTCCAAATGACTGTTTCTCGCTGAGAAAATGCCAAAAAGCGGATTTCTGTCATAACATTGATTTACCTTCTGATTTTTTAAGGCAAGCTATTGAAAACGTTAGAAAATTGGAGAAAGGAGTCTATGTAGTTGATTTGAGAGACTCATTTCATTATTGGACTCACCAAACCACTTACAGTGTTTCAGGTACAAAATGACTGTTTCTCGCTGAGAAAATGCCAAAAAGCGGATTTCTGTCATAACATTGATTTACATTCTGATTTTTTAAGGCAAGCTGTTGAAAACGTTAGAAAATTGGAGAAAGGAGTCTATGTAGTTGATTTGAGAGACTCATTTCATTATTGGACTCACCAAACCACTTACAGTGTTTCAGGTACAAAATGACTGTTTCTCGCTGAGAAAATGCCAAAAAGCGGATTTCTGTCATAACATTGATTTACCTTCTGATTTTTTAAGGCAAGCTATTGAAAACGTTAGAAAATTGGAGAAAGGAGTCTATGTAGTTGATTTGAGAGACTCATTTCATTATTGGACTCACCAAACCACTTACAGTGTTTCAGGTACAAAATGACTGTTTCTCGCTGAGAAAATGCCAAAAAGCGGATTTCTGTCATAACATTGATTTACCTTCTTATTTTTTAAGGCAAGCTATTGAAAACGTTAGAAAATTGGAGAAAGGTGTCTATGTAGTTGATTTGAGAGACTCATTTCATTATTGGACTCACCAAACCACTTACAGTGTTTCAGGTACAAAATGACTGTTTCTCGCTGAGAAAATGCCAAAAAGCGGATTTCTGTCATAACATTGATTTACCTTCTGATTTTTCAAGGCAAGCTATTGAAAACGTCATAAAATTGGAGAAAGGAGTCTATGTAGTTGATTTGAGAGACTCATTTCATTATTGGACTCACCAAACCACTTACAGTGTTTCAGGTACAAAATGACTGTTTCTCGCTGAGAAAATGCCAAAAAGCGGATTTCTGTCATAACATTGATTTACCTTCTGATTTTTTAAGGCAAGCTATTGAAAACGTTAGAAAATTGGAGAAAGGAGTCTATGTAGTTGATTTGAGAGACTCATTTCATTATTGGACTCACCAAACCACTTACAGTGTTTCAGGTACAAAATGACTGTTTCTCGCTGAGAAAATGCCAAAAAGCGGATTTCTGTCATAACATTGATTTACCTTCTGATTTTTCAAGGCAAGCTATTGAAAACGTTGGAAAATTGGAGAAAGGTGTCTATGTAGTTGATTTGAGGGACTCATTTCATTATTGGACTCACCAAACCACTTAGAGTGTTTCAGGTACAAAATGACTGTTTCTCGCTGAGAAAATGCCAAAAAGCGGATTGCTGTCATAACATTGATTTACCTTCTGATTTTTTAAGGCAAGCTATTGAAAACGTTAGAAAATTGGAGAAAGGTGTCTATGTAGTTGATTTGAGAGACTCATTTCATTATTGGACTCTCCAAACCGCTTACAGTGTTTCAGGTACAAAATGACTGTTTCTCGCTGAGAAAATGCCAAAAAGCGGATTTCTGTCATAACATTGATTTACCTTCTTATTTTTTAAGGCAAGCTATTGAAAACGTTAGAAAATTGGAGAAAGGAGTCTATGTAGTTGATTTGAGAGAATCATTTCATTATTGGACTCACCAAACCACTTACAGTGTTTCAGGTACAAAATGACTGTTTCTCGCTGAGAAAATGCCAAAAAGCGGATTTCTGTCATAACATTGATTTACCTTCTGATTTTTTAAGGCAAGCTATTGAAAACGTTAGAAAATTGGAGAAAGGAGTCTATGTAGTTGATTTGAGAGACTCATTTCATTATTGGACTCACCAAACCACTTACAGTGTTTCAGGTACAAAATGACTGTTTCTCGCTGAGAAAATGCCAAAAAGCGGATTTCTGTCATAACATTGATTTACCTTCTGATTTTTTAAGGCAAGCTATTGAAAACGTTGGAAAATTTGAGAAAGGTGTCTATGTAGTTGATTTGAGGGACTCATTTCATTATTGGACTCACCAAACCACTTACAGTGTTTCAGGTACAAAATGACTGTTTCTCGCTGAGAAAATGCCAAAAAGCGGATTTCTGTCATAACATTGATTTACCTTCTGATTTTTCAAGGCAAGCTATTGAAAATGTCGGAAAATTGGAGAAAGGAGTCTATGTAGTTGATTTGAGAGACTCATTTCATTATTGGACTCACCAAACCACTTACAGTGTTTCAGGTACAAAATGACTGTTTCTCGCTGAGAAAAGGCCAAAAAGCGGATTTCTGTCATAACATTGATTTACCTTCTGATTTTTTAAGGCAAGCTATTGAAAACGTTGGAAAATTGGAGAAAGGTGTCTATGTAGTTGATTTGAGCGACTCATTTCATTATTGGACTCACCAAACCACTTACAGTGTTTCAGGTACAAAATGACTGTTTCTCGCTGAGAAAATGCCAAAAAGCGGATTTCTGTCATAACATTGATTTACCTTCTGATTTTTCAAGGCAAGCTATTGAAAATGTCGGAAAATTGGAGAAAGGAGTCTATGTAGTTGATTTGAGAGACTCATTTCATTATTGGACTCACCAAACCACTTACAGTGTTTCAGGTACAAAATGACTGTTTCTCGCTGAGAAAATGCCAAAAAGCGGATTTCTGTCATAACATTGATTTACCTTCTGATTTTTTAAGGCAAGCTATTGAAAACGTTGGAAAATTGGAGAAAGGTGTCTATGTAGTTGATTTGAGGGACTCATTTCATTATTGGACTCACCAAACCACTTACAGTGTTTCAGGTACAAAATGACTGTTTCTCGCTGAGAAAATGCCAAAAAGCGGATTTCTGTCATAACATTGATTTACCTTCTGATTTTTTTAAGGCAAGCTATTGAAAACGTTAGAAAATTGGAGAAAGGAGTCTATGTAGTTGATTTGAGAGACTCATTTCATTATTGGACTCACCAAACCACTTACAGTGTTTCAGGTACAAAATGACTGTTTCTCGCTGAGAAAATGCCAAAAAGCGGATTTCTGTCATAACATTGATTTACCTTCTGATTTTTCAAGGCAGGCTATTGAAAATGTCGGAAAATTGGAGAAAGGAGTCTATGTAGTTGATTTGAGAGACTCATTTCATTATTGGACTCTCCAAACCGCTTACAGTGTTTCAGGTACAAAATGACTGTTTCTCGCTGAGAAAATGCCAAAAAGCGGATTTCTGTCATAACATTGATTTACCTTCTTATTTTTTAAGGCAAGCTATTGAAAACGTTAGAAAATTGGAGAAAGGTGTCTATGTAGTTGATTTGAGAGACTCATTTCATTATTGGACTCACCAAACCACTTACAGTGTTTCAGGTACAAAATGACTGTTTCTCGCTGAGAAAATGCCAACAAGCGGATTTCTGTCATAACATTGATTTACCTTCTGATTTTTTAAGGCAAGCTATTGAAAACGTTAGAAAATTGGAGAAAGGAGTCTATGTAGTTGATTTGAGAGACTCATTTCATTATTGGACTCACCAAACCACTTACAGTGTTTCAGGTACAAAATGACTGTTTCTCGCTGAGAAAATGCCAAAAAGCGGATTTCTGTCATAACATTGATTTACCTTCTGATTTTTTAAGGCAAGCTATTGAAAACGTTGGAAAATTGGAGAAAGGTGTCTATGTAGTTGATTTGAGGGACTCATTTCATTATTGGACTCACCAAACCACTTACAGTGTTTCAGGTACAAAATGACTGTTTCTCGCTGAGAAAATGCCAAAAAGCGGATTTCTGTCATAACATTGATTTACCTTCTGATTTTTCAAGGCAAGCTATTGAAAATGTCGGAAAATTGGAGAAAGGAGTCTATGTAGTTGATTTGAGAGACTCATTTCATTATTGGACTCACCAAACCACTTAGAGTGTTTCAGGTACAAAATGACTGTTTCTCGCTGAGAAAATGCCAAAAAGCGGATTTCTGTCATAACATTGATTTACCTTCTTATTTTTTAAGGCAAGCTATTGAAAACGTTAGAAAATTGGAGAAAGGTGTCTATGTAGTTGATTTGAGAGACTCATTTCATTATTGGACTCACCAAACCACTTACAGTGTTTCAGGTACAAAATGACTGTTTCTCGCTGAGAAAATGCCAACAAGCGGATTTCTGTCATAACATTGATTTACCTTCTGATTTTTTAAGGCAAGCTATTGAAAACGTTAGAAAATTGGAGAAAGGAGTCTATGTAGTTGATTTGAGAGACTCATTTCATTATTGGACTCACCAAACCACTTACAGTGTTTCAGGTACAAAATGACTGTTTCTCGCTGAGAAAATGCCAAAAAGCGGATTTCTGTCATAACATTGATTTACCTTCTTATTTTTTAAGGCAAGCTATTGAAAACGTTAGAAAATTGGAGAAAGGTGTCTATGTAGTTGATTTGAGAGACTCATTTCATTATTGGACTCACCAAACCACTTACAGTGTTTCAGGTACAAAATGACTGTTTCTCGCTGAGAAAATGCCAAAAAGCGGATTTCTGTCATAACATTGATTTACCTTCTGATTTTTCAAGGCAAGCTATTGAAAACGTCATAAAATTGGAGAAAGGAGTCTATGTAGTTGATTTGAGAGACTCATTTCATTATTGGACTCACCAAACCACTTACAGTGTTTCAGGTACAAAATGACTGTTTCTCGCTGAGAAAATGCCAAAAAGCGGATTTCTGTCATAACATTGATTTACCTTCTGATTTTTTAAGGCAAGCTATTGAAAACGTTAGAAAATTGGAGAAAGGAGTCTATGTAGTTGATTTGAGAGACTCATTTCATTATTGGACTCACCAAACCACTTACAGTGTTTCAGGTACAAAATGACTGTTTCTCGCTGAGAAAATGCCAAAAAGCGGATTTCTGTCATAACATTGATTTACCTTCTGATTTTTCAAGGCAAGCTATTGAAAATGTCGGACAATTGGAGAAAGGAGTCTATATAGTTGATTTGAGAGACTCATTTCATTATTGGACTCACCAAACCACTTACAGTGTTTCAGGTACAAAATGACTGTTTCTCGCTGAGAAAATGCCAAAAAGCGGATTTCTGTCATAACATTGATTTACCTTCTGATTTTTTAAGGCAAGCTATTGAAAACGTTAGAAAATTGGAGAAAGGAGTCTATGTAGTTGATTTGAGAGACTCATTTCATTATTGGACTCACCAAACCACTTACAGTGTTTCAGGTTCAAAATGACTGTTTCTCGCTGAGAAACTGCCAAAAAGCGGATTTCTGTAATAACATTGTTTCAAGTGTCTGAGAGAGCTTAGCAAGGGGCCTCGCATTGACCATTACTTCCTTAGAGGTAGGGCAAATCAGTCGAGTGAAGCCCAATGGCAGGATATTCACCACAGTCCACAGGGTATCAGAACCCCAGACGAAGCTCAATCAAGCACAGATCCATTTATGAACATCAGCCCAGAGCCCATCCAGCCACAGACAGCAGTAGAGCGGAGGCTGACTGGACGAAAACCTCAAATCTTGTGGCCTAAATCCTGTCAGAAAAAGGAGTGGGAAACCACAGACACAGACCTCGTCCACCTTTTAGAAGGTCTGAAAGGGGGTGTGGAGAAAAAACTGGACAATATCGGAGAGACCATTTATAGCTATGGAGCAGAGAGATTTGGTGTGAAACGTGAGAACTTGCAGACACAGAAGGAACCATCTGCTCATCTCAAGTCCAGGAGACAACAAGAGATTCAGAGACTCGTGAAAGAAAGGAGGTGCCTGAGGAAACAATGGAAGAAGGCCACGGAAGTGGAAAGGAAAGGCCTTGGGACACTACAGGGCGACATCAAGCAGCGTCTGGCAGCACTGCGAAGAGCAGAATGCCTGAGAAGGCAACATAAGAAGAGAGAGCGAACGAGGACTGCCTTCTACAGAGATCCCTATAAATTTGTTAAGGACCTCTTTGTCAGGGAGAAATCTGGGACCCTCAAAGTACCCATAAGAGAACTGGAAGAACATCTTCGGAAGACCTACTCCGACAAACAGAGGCATGTGCCAGCCAGCATTCCGGAGGATATGCCACCCATCCAACCACCTGAGCACCAGATTGAAACAAGGCCCCCCACATGGAGCGAAGTTGAGAGCACAGTAAAACGGGCAAGAACAGCTTCAGCCCCGGGGCCCAACGGCATTCCATACAGGGTGTATAAGAACACGCCAGGCATCTTGAAATACCTCTGGAAGCTTGTGAAAGTGGCATGGGAAAAAGGAATGATACCAAAGGCATGGCGACGGGCAGGAGGGATCCTGATTCCCAAAGAGAAGAATTCCTCAACCATCGAGCAGTTTCGCCAGATCAGCCTTCTCAATGTGGAAGGAAAGATTTTCTTCAGTGTCGTGGCCCGTAGGCTCTCAGCATTCCTGCTGGCGAACAACTTTGTAGACACCTCAGTGCAAAAGGCAGGGATAAGTGGGTTCTCAGGTTACTTGGAACACACAAATGTCATCGGGCACCAAGTACAGACGGCCAAGAAGGAGAAGAAAGACCTGCATGTGGTGTTTTTAGATCTTGCCAATGCCTTCGGGTCAGTGCCTCATGAGATCTTGTGGACAGCGTTCAACTTCTTTCAAGTGCCAGAGGGCATCACAAGTCTAGTCAAAGCCTACTTCCAGGATCTCCAATTCTGTGTTACAGCACAGGATAGTACAACTGCCTGGCAGCACCTTGAGATAGGCATTATGGCGGGCTGCACCATCTCGCCACTGGTGTTTACAATGGCAATGGAGCTACTTATTCGTGCATCACGATGGGTGGTTGGAGGAGAACGATTGAAGAGCGGGCTCCGTCTTCCCCCAATCAGGGCGTACATGGACGACATGACGACAATAACAACAACGGTCGCATGTACCAAACGTCTGCTGGAGAAACTCCGGGGAAACATCAAATGGGCACGAATGGAGATTAAACCCAGCAAATCCCGTAGCATCTCCATTGTCAAAGGTAAGCTCACCAATGCAAGGTTCTATGTGGACGACCAGCCAATCCCAACAGTTCTGGAGAAGCCTATCAAAAGCCTTGGCCGATGGTATAGCGCAGAACTTAAAGACTCTGAGCAGGTGGAACAACTCAGGCAGGATACAATCAGCGGCCTCAAGCAGATTAACAACACTGCTCTCCCTGGAAAATTGAAGCTATGGTGCTTTAAGTTTGGGCTGCTACCTCGCCTCATGTGGCCAATTTCCATCTATGAGGTCACCTTATCTCATGTCAATCGGCTTGAGAGACTGGTGAATGCCCAAGTGAGGAAGTGGCTTGGACTGCCGAGATGCCTTTCCAGCATAGGCCTGTATGGCAATGGAGCGCTCTCCCTTCCAATCTCAAGCCTGGTGGAGGAGTACAAATGTGCCAAAACAAGGGTGGAAATGACTCTTACAGAATCCCGGGACCCATGCGTCAGAGATGCGGCTCCAAACCTGGCAACAGGGAGGAAATGGAAACCATCTGCAGCAGTAGCAGTGGCAAAGACCACCCTCAGACACCGGGATATAGTGGGACGAGTCCAACATGGCAGAGGGGGTCTTGGCCTGGAAGCAACAACACCCGCTTGGCAAAAGGCTACTCCGTCTGAACGGCGACAAATGGTGGTTGAGGAGGTGCGCAACCAGGGGGAGGCAGCCAGGTGTGCCAAGGCAGTCTCCCAAGCCCAGCAAGGACGCTGGATGAGGTGGGAGGGTGTGGAGAGGAGGAAAATCACGTGGAATGAGATGTGGAGCATGGAGGCTAATAGGCTCAGCTTCATCATCAGAGCCACTTACGATGTCCTGCCCTCTCCAACCAACCTACATCTCTGGTATGGAGAGGACCCAGCCTGCCTGCAGTGTGCAGCCCCAGCAACCCTCAAACACATCCTGGTGGGTTGCAAGACCAGCCTGACTCAAGGAAGATACACCTGGCGCCATAACCAAGGGTTGAAGGGCTTGGCTGCCGAACTTGAGGACAAGAGGGTCACCATCAACGCCATGCCTTTCAAAACCCAGACCACCCTCCCACGGAAGACAACATTCGTCCGACAAGGGGAGAAACGGAGAACCAAGCCATCACCTCCAAACTCAGGCCCACTGGACACAGCCCGGGATTGGGAAATGCGGGTAGACCTCAGCCAGAGGCTCACTTTCCCGCCAGAAATCGCAGCAACCAACCTGCGCCCAGATTTGGTCCTCTGGTCCAAGTCCTGCCGGCGTGTCTTCATTGTGGAGCTGACTGTCCCGTGGGAGGATAACATCGACGAAGCATTCGAAAGAAAAAGGCTGCGTTATGCTAACCTAGCAGCTGATGCTGAGGCGCGGGGATGGAACGTAAAGGTGTGGCCAGTGGAGGTTGGCTGCCGAGGCTTTGTAGCCAGGTCCACCACACGGCTCCTGAAGGAAGTTGGGATCAGAGGACAGGCCCAGCGGAAGGCAATAAAAGAACTTGCCAAAGCAGCCGAACGGAGCAGTCACTGGCTGTGGCTGAAACGGAGGGATGCAACATGGGCTGTTTGATGACCACGGGGTGCCACCATATGACACACACCCAGGTCTGATCAGCCTGTGGCAGGCCAACCTTGGAAGAGGGTGTATTCTGTTAAGAGGCCGAAACACCTGATGAAGACAAGGCACACAACTGATGACGTGTAGATTTGGTGGTGCCCCGCGATCCTGTCCAAACTCCACCCCACAGTCATGTCCGATAGGAGTTATCGTGCTGATATATTTTAGGGATATTAACAGCTAGTCCTATTAAGAATCCTACCTTCTGATTTTTTAAGGCAAGCTATTGAAAACGTCAGAAAATTGGAGAAAGTAGTCTATGTAGTTGATTTGAGCGACTCATTTCATTATTGGACTCACCAAACCACTTACAGTGTTTCAGGTACAAAATGACTGTTTCTCGCTGAGAAACTGCCAAAAAGCGGATTTCTGTCATAACATTGATTTACCTTCTGATTTTTTAAGGCAAGCTATGGAAAACGTCAGAAAATTGGAGAAAGGAGTCTATGTAGTTGATTTGAGAGACTCATTTCATTATTGGACTCACCAAACCACTTACAGTGTTTCAGGTACAAAATGACTGTTTCTCGCTGAGAAAATGCCAAAAAGCGGATTTCTGTCATAACATTGATTTACCTTCTGATTTTTTAAGGCAAGCTATTGAAAACGTCCGAAAATTGGAGAAAGGAGTCTATGTATTTGATTTGAGGGACTCATTTCATTATTGGACTCACCAAACCACTTACAGTGTTTCAGGTACAAAATGACTGTTTATCGCTGAGAAAATGCCAAAAAGCGGATTTCTGTCATAACATTGATTTACCTTCTGATTTTTTAAGGCAAGCTATTGAAAACGTTAGAAAATTGGAAAAGGTGTCTATGTAGTTGATTTGAGAGACTCATTTCATTATTGGACTCACCAGTGTTTCAGGTACAAAATGACTGTTTCTCGCTGAGAAAATGCCAAAAAGCGGATTTCTGTCATAACATTGTTTTACCTTCTGATTTTTCAAGGCAAGCTATTGAAAATGTCGGAAAATTGGAGAAAGGAGTTTATGTAGTTGATTTGAGAGACTCATTTCATTATTGGACTCACCAAACCACTTACAGTGTTTCAGGTACAAAATGACTTTCTCGCTGAGAAAATGCCAAAAAGCGGATTTCTGTCATAACATTGATTTACCTTCTGATTTTTTAAGGCAAGCTATTGAAAACGTTAGAAAATTGGAGAAAGGTGTCTATGTAGTTGATTTGAGAGACTCATTTCATTATTGGACTCACCAAACCACTTACAGTGTTTCAGGTACAAAATGACTGTTTCTCGCTGAGAAAATGCCAAAAAGCGGATTTCTGTCATAACATTGATTTACCTTCTGATTTTTCAAGGCAAGCTATTGAAAACGTCATAAAATTGGAGAAAGGTGTCTATGTAGTTGATTTGAGAGACTCATTTCATTATTGGACTCACCAAACCACTTACAGTGTTTCAGGTACAAAATGACTGTTTCTCGCTGAGAAAAGGCCAAAAAGCGGATTTCTGTCATAACATTGATTTACCTTCTGATTTTTAAGGCAAGCTATTGAAAACGTTAGAAAATTGGAGAAAGGTGTCTATGTAGTTGATTTGAGCGACTCATTTCATTATTGGACTCACCAAACCACTTACAGTGTTTCAGGTACAAAATGACTGTTTCTCACTGAGAAAATGCCAAAAAGCGGATTTCTGTCATAACATTGATTTACATTCTGATTTTTCAAGGCAAGCTATTGAAAATGTCGGAAAATTGGAGAAAGGAGTCTATGTAGTTGATTTGAGAGACTCATTTCATTATTGGACTCACCAAACCACTTACAGTGTTTCAGGTACAAAATGACTGTTTCTCGCTGAGAAAATGCCAAAAAGCGGATTTCTGTCATAACATTGATTTACCTTCTTATTTTTTAAGGCAAGCTATTGAAAACGTTAGAAAATTGGAGAAAGGTGTCTATGTAGTTGATTTGAGAGACTCATTTCATTATTGGACTCACCAAACCACTTACAGTGTTTCAGGTACAAAATGACTGTTTCTCGCTGAGAAAATGCCAAAAAGCGGATTTCTGTCATAACATTGATTTACCTGCTGATTTTTCAAGGCAAGCTATTGAAAACGTCAGAAAATTGGAGAAAGGAGTCTAAGTAGTTGATTTGAGGGACTCATTTCATTATTGGACTCACCAAACCACTTACAGTGTTTCAGGTACAAAATGACTGTTTCTCGCTGAGAAACTGCCAAAAAGCGGATTTCTGTCATAACATTGATTTACCTTCTGATTTTTTAAGGCAAGCTATTGAAAACGTCAGAAAATTGGAGAAAAGAGTCTATGTAGTTTGATTTGAGAGACTCATTTCATTATTGGACTCACCAAACCACTTACAGTGTTTCAGGTACAAAGTGACTGTTTCTCGCTGAGAAAATGCCAAAAAGCGGATTTCTGTAATAACATTGTTTTACCTTCTGAATTTTTAAGGCAACCTATTGAAAACGTCAGAAAATTGGAGAAAGGAGTCTATGTAGTTGATTTGAGAGACTCATTTCATTATTGGACTCACCAAACCACTTACAGTGTTTCAGGTACAAAATGACTGTTTCTCGCTGAGAAACTGCCAAAAAGCGGATTTCTGTCATAACATTGATTTACTTTCTGATTTTTTAAGGCAAGCTATTGAAAACGTCAGAAAATTGGAGAAAAGAGTCTAAGTAGTTTGATTTGAGAGACTCATTTCATTATTGGACTCACCAAACCACTTACAGTGTTTCAGGTACAAAATGACTGTTTCTCGCTGAGAAACTGCCAAAAAGCGGATTTCTGTCATAACATTGATTTACCTTCAGATTTTTTAAGGCAAGCTATTGAAAACGTTAGAAAATTGGAGAAAGGTGTCTATGTAGTTGATTTGAGCGACTCATTTCATTATTAGACTCACCAAACCACTTACAGTGTTTCAGGTACAAAATGACTGTTTCTCGCTGAGAAAATGCCAAAAAGCGGATTTCTGTCATAACATTGATTTACCTTCTGATTTTTTAAGGCAAGCTATTGAAAACGTTGGAAAATTGGAGAAAGGTGTCTATGTAGTTGATTTGAGGGACTCATTTCATTATTGGACTCACCAAACCACTTACAGTGTTTCAGGTACAAAATGACTGTTTCTCGCTGAGAAAATGCCAAAAAGCGGATTTCTGTCATAACATTGATTTACCTTCTGATTTTTCAAGGCAAGCTATTGAAAATGTCGGAAAATTGGAGAAAGGAGTCTATGTAGTTGATTTGAGAGACTCATTTCATTATTGGACTCACCAAACCACTTACAGTGTTTCAGGTACAAAATGACTGTTTCTCGCTGAGAAAATGCCAAAAAGCGGATTTCTGTAATAACATTGTTTTACCTTCTGAATTTTTAAGGCAACCTATTGAAAACGTTGGAAAATTGGAGAAAGGTGTCTATGTAGTTGATTTGAGGGACTCATTTCATTATTGGACTCACCAAACCACTTACAGTGTTTCAGGTACAAAATGACTGTTTCTCACTGAGAAAATGCCAAAAAGCGGATTTCTGTCATAACATTGATTTACCTGCTGATTGTTCAAGGCAAGCTATTGAAAACGTCAGAAAATTGGAGAAAGGAGTCTAAGTAGTTGATTTGAGGGACTCATTTCATTATTGGACTCACCAAACCACTTACAGTGTTTCAGGTACAAAATGACTGTTTCTCGCTGAGAAAATGCCAAAAAGCGGATTTCTGTCATAACATTGATTTACCTTCTGATTTTTCAAGGCAAGCTATTGAAAACGTCATAAAATTGGAGAAAGGAGTCTATGTAGTTGATTTGAGGGACTCATTTCATTATTGGACTCACCAAACCACTTACAGTGTTTCAGGTACAAAATGACTTTCTCGTTGAGAAAATGCCAAAAAGCGGATTTCTGTCATAACATTGATTTACCTGCTGATTTTTCAAGGCAAGCTATTGAAAACGTCAGAAAATTGGAGAAAGGAGTCTAAGTAGTTGATTTGAGGGACTCATTTCATTATTGGACTCACCAAACCACTTACAGTGTTTCAGGTACAAAATGACTGTTTCTCGCTGAGAAACTGCCAAAAAGCGGATTTCTGTCATAAAATTGATTTACCTTCTGATTTTTTAAGGCAAGCTATTGAAAACGTCAGAAAATTGGAGAAAGGAGTCTAAGTAGTTGATTTGAGAGACTCATTTCATTATTGGACTCACCAAACCACTTACAGTGTTTCAGGTACAAAATGACTTTCTCGCTGAGAAAATGCCAAAAAGCGGATTTCTGTCATAACATTGATTTACCTGCTGATTTTTCAAGGCAAGCTATTGGAAACGTCAGAAAATTGGAGAAAGGAGTCTAAGTAGTTGATTTGAGGGACTCATTTCATTATTGGACTCACCAAACCACTTACAGTGTTTCAGGTACAAAATGACTGTTTCTCGCTGAGAAACTGCCAAAAAGCGGATTTCTGTCATAAAATTGATTTACCTTCTGATTTTTTAAGGCAAGCTATTGAAAACGTCAGAAAATTGGAGAAAGGAGTCTAAGTAGTTGATTTGAGAGACTCATTTCATTATTGGACTCACCAAACCACTTACAGTGTTTCAGGTACAAAATGACCGTTTCTCGCTGAGAAAATGCCAAAAAGCGGATTTCTGTAATAACATTGTTTTACCTTCTGAATTTTTAAGGCAACCTATTGAAAACGTCAGAAAATTGGAGAAAGGTGTCTATGTAGTTGATTTGAGGGACTCATTTCATTATTGGACTCACCAAACCACTTACAGTGTTTCAGGTACAAAATGACTGTTTCTCGCTGAGAAACTGCCAAAAAGCGGATTTCTGTCATAACATTGATTTACCTTCTGATTTTTAAAGGCAAGCTATTGAAAACGTCAGAAAATTGGAGAAAAGAGTCTATGTAGTTTGATTTGAGAGACTCATATCATTATTGGACTCACCAAACCACTTACAGTGTTTCAGGTACAAAATGACTGTTTCTCGCTGAGAAAATGCCAAAAAGCGGATTTCTGTCATAACATTGATTTACCTGCTGATTTTTCAAGGCAAGCTATTGAAAACGTCAGAAAATTGGAGAAAGGAGTATAAGTAGTTGATTTGAGGGACTCATTTCATTATTGGACTCACCAAACCACTTACAGTGTTTCAGGTACAAAATGACTGTTTCTCGCTGAGAAAATGCCAAAAAGCGGATTTCTGTCATAACATTGATTTACCTTCTGATTTTTCAAGGCAAGCTATTGAAAACGTTAGAAAATTGGAGAAAGGTGTCTATGTAGTTGATTTGAGGGACTCATTTCATTATTGGACTCACCAAACCACTTACAGTGTTTCAGGTACAAAATGACTTTCTCGCTGAGAAAATGCCAAAAAGCGGATTTCTGTCATAACATTGATTTACCTTCTGATTTTTCAAGGCAAGCTATTGAAAACGTCAGAAAATTGGAGAAAGGAGTCTAAGTAGTTGATTTGAGGGAATCATTTCATTATTGGACTCACCAAACCACTTACAGTGTTTCAGGTACAAAATGACTGTTTCTCGCTGAGAAACTGCCAAAAAGCGGATTTCTGTCATAACATTGATTTACCTTCTGATTTTTTAAGGCAAGCTATTGAAAACGTCAGAAAATTGGAGAAAGGAGTCTAAGTAGTTGATTTGAGAGACTCATTTCATTATTGGACTCACCAAACCACTTACAGTGTTTCAGGTACAAAATGACTGTTTCTCGCTGAGAAACTGCCAAAAAGCGGATTTCTGTCATAACATTGATTTACCTTCTGATTTTTTAAGGCAAGCTATTGAAAACGTCAGAAAATTGGAGAAAGGAGTCTAAGTAGTTGATTTGAGAGACTCATTTCATTATTGGACTCACCAAACCACTTACAGTGTTTCAGGTACAAAATGACCGTTTCTCGCTGAGAAAATGCCAAAAAGCGGATTTCTGTAATAACATTGTTTTACCTTCTGAATTTTTAAGGCAACCTATTGAAAACGTCAGAAAATTTGAGAAAGGTGTCTATGTAGTTGATTTAAGGGACTCATTTCATTATTGGACTCACCAAACCACTTACAGTGTTTCAGGTACAAAATGACTGTTTCTCGCTGAGAAAATGCCATAAAGCGGATTTCTGTCATAACATTGATTTACCTTCTGATTTTTTAAGGCAAGCTATTGAAAACGTCAGAAAATTGGAGAAAAGAGTCTATGTAGTTTGATTTGAGAGACTCATTTCATTATTGGACTCACCAAACCACTTACAGTGTTTCAGGTACAAAATGACTGTTTCTCGCTGAGAAAAGGCGAAAAAGCGGATTTCTGTCATAACATTGATTTACCTTCTGATTTTTTAAGGCAAGCTATTGAAAACGTTAGAAAATTGGAGAAAGGTGTCTATGTAGTTGATTTGAGCGACTCATTTCATTATTAGACTCACCAAACCACTTACAGTGTTTCAGGTACAAAATGACTGTTTCTCGCTGAGAAAATGCCAAAAAGCGGATTTCTGTCATAACATTGATTTACCTTCTGATTTTTCAAGGCAAGCTATTGAAAACGTCATAAAATTGGAGAAAGGAGTCTATGTAGTTGATTTGAGAGACTCATTTCATTATTGGACTCACCAAACCACTTACAGTGTTTCAGGTACAAAATGACTGTTTCTCGCTGAGAAAATGCCAAAAAGCGGATTTCTGTCATAACATTGATTTACCTTCTGATTTTTTAAGGCAAGCTATTGAAAACGTTGGAAAATTGGAGAAAGGTGTCTATGTAGTTGATTTGAGAGACTCATTTCATTATTGGACTCACCAAACCACTTACAGTGTTTCAGGTACAAAATGACTGTTTCTCGCTGAGAAAATGCCAAAAAGCGGATTTCTGTCATAACATTGATTTACCTTCTGATTTTTAAGGCAAGCTATTGAAAACGTCAGAAAATTGGAGAAAAGAGTCTATGTAGTTTGATTTGAGAGACTCATTTCATTATTGGACTCACCAAACCACTTACAGTGTTTCAGGTACAAAATGACTGTTTCTCGCTGAGAAACTGCCAAAAAGCGGATCTCTGTCATAACATTGATTTACCTTCTGATTTTTTAAGGCAAGCTATTGAAAACGTTAGAAAATTGGAGAAAGGTGTCTATGTAGTTGATTTGAGGGACTCATTTCATTATTGGACTCACCAAACCACTTACAGTGTTTCAGGTACAAAATTACTTTCTCGCTGAGAAAATGCCAAAAAGCGGATTTCTGTCATAACATTGATTTACCTGCTGATTTTTCAAGGCAAGCTATTGAAAACGTCAGAAAATTGGAGAAAGGAGTCTAAGTAGTTGATTTGAGGGACTCATTTCATTATTGGACTCACCAAACCACTTACAGTGTTTCAGGTACAAAATGACTGTTTCTCGCTGAGAAACTGCCAAAAAGCGGATTTCTTTCATAACATTGATTTACCTTCTGATTTTTCAAGGCAAGCTATTGAAAACGTTAGAAAATTGGAGAAAGGTGTCTATGTAGTTGATTTGAGAGACTCATTTCATTATTGGACTCACCAAACCACTTACAGTGTTTCAGGTACAAAGTGACTGTTTCTCGCTGAGAAAATGCCAAAAAGGGGATTTCTGTAATAACATTGTTTTACCTTCTGAATTTTTAAGGCAACCTATTGAAAACGTCCGAAAATTGGAGAAAGGAGTCTATGTAGTTGATTTGAAAGACTCATTTCATTATTGGACTCACCAAACCACTTACAGTGTTTCAGGTACAAATTGACTGTTTCTCGCTGAGAAACTACCAAAAAGCGGATTTCTGTCATAACATTGATTTACCTTCTGATTTTTTAAGGCAAGCTATTGAAAACGTCAGAAAATTGGAGAAAAGAGTCTATGTAGTTTGATTTGAGAGACTCATTTCATTATTGGACTCACCAAACCACTTACAGTGTTTCAGGTACAAAATGACTGTTTCTCGCTGAGAAAAGGCGAAAAAGCGGATTTCTGTCATAACATTGATTTACCTTCTGATTTTTTAAGGCAAGCTATTGAAAACGTTAGAAAATTGGAGAAAGGTGTCTATGTAGTTGATTTGAGCGACTCATTTCATTATTAGACTCACCAAACCACTTACAGTGTTTCAGGTACAAAATGACTGTTTCTCGCTGAGAAAATGCCAAAAAGCGGATTTCTGTCATAACATTGATTTACCTTCTGATTTTTCAAGGCAAGCTATTGAAAACGTCATAAAATTGGAGAAAGGAGTCTATGTAGTTGATTTGAGAGACTCATTTCATTATTGGACTCACCAAACCACTTACAGTGTTTCAGGTACAAAATGACTGTTTCTCGCTGAGAAAATGCCAAAAAGCGGATTTCTGTCATAACATTGATTTACCTTCTGATTTTTTAAGGCAAGCTATTGAAAACGTTGGAAAATTGGAGAAAGGTGTCTATGTAGTTGATTTGAGAGACTCATTTCATTATTGGACTCACCAAACCACTTACAGTGTTTCAGGTACAAAATGACTGTTTCTCGCTGAGAAAATGCCAAAAAGCGGATTTCTGTCATAACATTGATTTACCTTCAGATTTTTTAAGGCAAGCTATTGAAAACGTTGGAAAATTGGAGAAAGGTGTCTATGTAGTTGATTTGAGGGACTCATTTCATTATTGGACTCACCAAACCACTTACAGTGTTTCAGGTACAAAATGACTGTTTCTCGCTGAGAAAATGCCAAAAAGCGGATTTCTGTCATAACATTGATTTACCTTCTGATTTTTCAAGGCAAGCTATTGAAAATGTCGGAAAATTGGAGAAAGGAGTCTATGTAGTTGATTTGAGAGACTCATTTCATTATTGGACTCACCAAACCACTTACAGTGTTTCAGGTACAAAATGACTGTTTCTCGCTGAGAAAATGCCAAAAAGCGGATTTCTGTCATAACATTGATTTACCTTCTGATTTTTCAAGGCCCCTTCATTATTGGACTCACCAAACCTCTTACAGTGTTTCAGGTTCAAAATGACTGTTTCTCGCTGAGAAACTGCCAAAAAGCGGATTTCTGTAATAACATTGTTTCAAGTGTCTGAGAGAGCTTAGCAAGGGGCCTCGCATTGACCATTACTTCCTTAGAGGTAGGGCAAATCAGTCGAGTGAAGCCCAATGGCAGGATATTCACCACAGTCCACAGGGTATCAGAACCCCAGACGAAGCTCAATCAAGCACAGATCCATTTATGAACATCAGCCCAGAGCCCATCCAGCCACAGACAGCAGTAGAGCGGAGGCTGACTGGACGAAAACCTCAAATCTTGTGGCCTAAATCCTGTCAGAAAAAGGAGTGGGAAACCACAGACACAGACCTCGTCCACCTTTTAGAAGGTCTGAAAGGGGGTGTGGAGAAAAAACTGGACAAGATCGGAGAGACCATTTATAGCTATGGAGCAGAGAGATTTGGTGTGAAACGTGAGAACTTGCAGACACAGAAGGAACCATCTGCTCATCTCAAGTCCAGGAGACAACAAGAGATTCAGAGACTCGTGAAAGAAAGGAGGTGCCTGAGGAAACAATGGAAGAAGGCCACGGAAGTGGAAAGGAAAGGCCTTGGGGCACTACAGGGCGACATCAAGCAGCGTCTGGCAGCACTGCGAAGAGCAGAATGCCTGAGAAGGCAACATAAGAAGAGAGAGCGAACGAGGACTGCCTTCTACAGAGATCCCTATAAATTTGTTAAGGACCTCTTTGTCAGGGAGAAATCTGGGACCCTCAAAGTACCCATAAGAGAACTGGAAGAACATCTTCGGAAGACCTACTCCGACAAACAGAGGCATGTGCCAGCCAGCATTCCGGAGGATATGCCACCCATCCAACCACCTGAGCACCAGATGGAAACAAGGCCCCCCACATGGAGCGAAGTTGAGAGCACAGTAAAACGGGCAAGAACAGCTTCAGCCCCGGGGCCCAACGGCATTCCATACAGGGTGTATAAGAACACGCCAGGCATCTTGAAATACCTCTGGAAGCTTATGAAAGTGGCATGGGAAAAAGGAATGATACCAAAGGCATGGCGACGGGCAGGAGGGATCCTGATTCCCAAAGAGAAGAATTCCTCAACCATCGAGCAGTTTCGCCAGATCAGCCTTCTCAATGTGGAAGGAAAGATTTTCTTCAGTGTCGTGGCCCGTAGGCTCTCAGCATTCCTGCTGGCGAACAACTTTGTTGACACCTCAGTGCAAAAGGCAGGGATAAGTGGGTTCTCAGGTTACTTGGAACACACAAATGTCATCGGGCACCAAGTACAGACGGCCAAGAAGGAGAAGAAAGACCTGCATGTGGTGTTTTTAGATCTTGCCAATGCCTTCGGGTCAGTGCCTCATGAGATCTTGTGGACAGCGTTCAACTTCTTTCAAGTGCCAGAGGGCATCACAAGTCTAGTCAAAGCCTACTTCCAGGATCTCCAATTCTGTGTTACAGCACAGGATAGTACAACTGCCTGGCAGCACCTTGAGATAGGCATTATGGCGGGCTGCACCATCTCGCCACTGGTGTTTACAATGGCAATGGAGCTACTTATTCGTGCATCACGATGGGTGGTTGGAGGAGAACGATTGAAGAGCGGGCTCCGTCTTCCCCCAATCAGGGCGTACATGGACGACATGACGACAATAACAACAACGGTCGCATGTACCAAACGTCTGCTGGAGAAATTCCGGGGAAACATCAAATGGGCACGAATGGAGATTAAACCCAGCAAATCCCGTAGCATCTCCATTGTCAAAGGTAAGCTCACCAATGCAAGGTTCTATGTGGACGACCAGCCAATCCCAACAGTTCTGGAGAAGCCTATCAAAAGCCTTGGCCGATGGTATAGCGCAGAACTTAAAGACTCTGAGCAGGTGGAACAACTCAGGCAGGATACAATCAGCGGCCTCAAGCAGATTAACAACACTGCTCTCCCTGGAAAATTGAAGCTATGGTGCTTTAAGTTTGGGCTGCTACCTTGCCTCATGTGGCCAATTTCCATCTATGAGGTCACCTTATCTCATGTCAATCGGCTTGAGAGACTGGTGAATGCCCAAGTGAGGAAGTGGCTTGGACTGCCGAGATGCCTTTCCAGCATAGGCCTGTATGGCAATGGAGCGCTCTCCCTTCCAATCTCAAGCCTGGTGGAGGAGTACAAATGTGCCAAAACAAGGGTGGAAATGACTCTTACAGAATCCCGGGACCCATGCGTCAGAGATGCGGCTTCAAAACCTGGCAACAGGGAGGAAATGGAAACCATCTGCAGCAGTAGCAGTGGCAAAGACCATCCTCAGACACCGGGATATAGTGGGACGAGTCCAACATGGCAGAGGGGGTCTTGGCCTGGAAGCAACAACACCCGCTTGGCAAAAGGCTACTCCGTCTGAACGGCGACACATGGTGGTTGAGGAGGTGCGCAACCAGGGGGAGGCAGCCAGGTGTGCCAAGGCAGTCTCCCAAGCCCAGCAAGGACGCTGGATGAGGTGGGAGGGTGTGGAGAGGAGGAAAATCACGTGGAATGAGATGTGGAGCATGGAGGCTAATAGGCTCAGCTTCATCATCAGAGCCACTTATGATGTCCTGCCCTCTCCAACCAACCTACATCTCTGGTATGGAGAGGACCCAGCCTGCCTGCAGTGTGCAGCCCCAGCAACCCTCAAACACATCCTGGTGGGTTGCAAGACCAGCCTGACTCAAGGAAGATACACCTGGCGCCATAACCAAGGGTTGAAGGGCTTGGCTGCCGAACTTGAGGACAAGAGGGTCACCATCAACGCCATGCCTTTCAAAACCCAGACCACCCTCCCACGGAAGACAACATTCGTCCGACAAGGGGAGAAACGGAGAACCAAGCCATCACCTCCAAACTCAGGCCCACTGGACACAGCCCGGGATTGGGAAATGCGGGTAGACCTCAGCCAGAGGCTCACTTTCCCGCCAGAAATCGCAGCAACCAACCTGCGCCCAGATTTGGTCCTCTGGTCCAAGTCCTGCCGGCGTGTCTTCATTGTGGAGCTGACTGTCCCGTGGGAGGATAACATCGACGAAGCATTCGAAAGAAAAACGCTGCGTTATGCTAACCTAGCAGCTGATGCTGAGGCGCGGGGATGGAACGTAAAGGTGTGGCCAGTGGAGGTTGGCTGCCGAGGCTTTGTAGCCAGGTCCACCACACGGCTCCTGAAGGAAGTTGGGATCAGAGGACAGGCCCAGCGGAAGGCAATAAAAGAACTTGCCAAAGCAGCCGAACGGAGCAGTCACTGGCTGTGGCTGAAACGGAGGGATGCAACATGGGCTGTTTGATGACCACGGGGTGCCACCATATGACACACACCCAGGTCTGATCAGCCTGTGGCAGGCCAACCTTGGAAGAGGGTGTATTGTGTTAAGAGGCCGAAACACCTGATGAAGACAAGGCACACAACTGATGACGTGTAGATTTGGTGGTGCCCCGCGATCCTGTCCAAACTCCGCCCCACAGTCATGTCCGATAGGAGTTATCGTGCTGATATATTTTAGGGATATTAACAGCTAGTCCTATTAAGAATCCTACCTTCTGATTTTTTAAGGCAAGCTATTGAAAACGTCAGAAAATTGGAGAAAGGAGTCTATGTAGTTGATTTGAGAGACTCATTTCATTATTGGACTCACCAAACCACTTACAGTGTTTCAGGTACAAAATGACTGTTTCTCGCTGAGAAAATGCCAAAAAGCGGATTTCTGTCATAACATTGATTTACCTTCTGATTTTTCAAGGCAAGCTATTGAAAACGTTAGAAAATTGGAGAAAGGTGTCTATGTAGTTGATTTAAGAGACTCATTTCATTATTGGACTCACCAAACCACTTACAGTGTTTCAGGTACAAAGTGACTGTTTCTCGCTGAGAAAATGCCAAAAAGCGGATTTCTGTAATAACATTGTTTAACCTTCTGAATTTTTAAGGCAACCTATTGAAAACGTCAGAAAATTGGAGAAAGGAGTCTATGTAGTTGATTTGAGAGACTCATTTCATTATTGGACTCACCAAACCACTTACAGTGTTTCAGGTACAAAATGACTGTTTCTCGCTGAGAAAATGCCAAAAAGCGGATTTCTGTCATAACATTGATTTACCTTCTGATTTTTTAAGGCAAGCTATTGAAAACGTTGGAAAATTGGAGAAAGGTGTCTATGTAGTTGATTTGAGGGACTCATTTCATTATTGGACTCACCAAACCACTTACAGTGTTTCAGGTACAAAATGACTGTTTCTCGCTGAGAAAATGCCAAAAAGCGGATTTCTGTCATAACATTGATTTACCTTCTGATTTTTTAAGGCAAGCTATTGAAAACGTTAGAAAATTGGAGAAAGGTGTCTATGTAGTTGATTTGAGAGACTCATTTCATTATTGGACTCACCAAACCACTTACAGTGTTTCAGGTACAAAATGACTGTTTCTCGCTGAGAAAATGCCAAAAAGCGGATTTCTGTCATAACATTGATTTACCTTCTGATTTTTCAAGGCAAGCTATTGAAAACGTCATAAAATTGGAGAAAGGAGTCTATGTAGTTGATTTGAGAGACTCATTTCATTATTGGACTCACCAAACCACTTACAGTGTTTCAGGTACAAAATGACTGTTTCTCGCTGAGAATATGCCAAAAAGCGGATTTCTGTCATAACATTGATTTACCTTCTGATTTTTTAAGGCAAGCTATTGAAAACGTTAGAAAATTGGAGAAAGGAGTCTATGTAGTTGATTTGAGAGACTCATTTCATTATTGGACTCACCAAACCACTTACAGTGTTTCAGGTACAAAATGACTGTTTCTCGCTGAGAAAATGCCAAAAAGCGGATTTCTGTCATAACATTGATTTACCTTCAGATTTTTTAAGGCATGCTATTGAAAACGTTAGAAAATTGGAGAAAGGTGTCTATGTAGTTGATTTGAGAGACTCATTTCATTATTGGACTCTCCAAACCGCTTACAGTGTTTCAGGTACAAAATGACTGTTTCTCGCTGAGAAAATGCCAAAAAGCGGATTTCTGTCATAACATTGATTTACCTTCTTATTTTTTAAGGCAAGCTATTGAAAACGTTAGAAAATTGGAGAAAGGTGTCTATGTAGTTGATTTGAGAGACTCATTTCATTATTGGACTCACCAAACCACTTACAGTGTTTCAGGTACAAAATGACTGTTTCTCGCTGAGAAAATGCCAAAAAGCGGATTTCTGTCATAACATTGATTTACCTTCTGATTTTTCAAGGCAAGCTATTGAAAACGTCATAAAATTGGAGAAAGGAGTCTATGTAGTTGATTTGAGAGACTCATTTCATTATTGGACTCACCAAACCACTTACAGTGTTTCAGGTACAAAATGACTGTTTCTCGCTGAGAAAATGCCAAAAAGCGGATTTCTGTCATAACATTGATTTACCTTCTGATTTTTTAAGGCAAGCTATTGAAAACGTTGGAAAATTGGAGAAAGGTGTCTATGTAGTTGATTTGAGGGACTCATTTCATTATTGGACTCACCAAACCACTTACAGTGTTTCAGGTACAAAATGACTGTTTATCGCTGAGAAAATGCCAAAAAGCGGATTTCTGTCATAACATTGATTTACCTTCTGATTTTTTAAGGCAAGCTATTGAAAACGTTAGAAAATTGGAAAAGGTGTCTATGTAGTTGATTTGAGAGACTCATTTCATTATTGGACTCACCAGTGTTTCAGGTACAAAATGACTGTTTCTCGCTGAGAAAATGCCAAAAAGCGGATTTCTGTCATAACATTGTTTTACCTTCTGATTTTTCAAGGCAAGCTATTGAAAATGTCGGAAAATTGGAGAAAGGAGTCTATGTAGTTGATTTGAGAGACTCATTTCATTATTGGACTCACCAAACCACTTACAGTGTTTCAGGTACAAAATGACTGTTTCTCGCTGAGAAAATGCCAAAAAGCGGATTTCTGTCATAACATTGATTTACCTTCTGATTTTTTAAGGCAAGCTATTCAAAACGTTAGAAAATTGGAGAAAGGTGTCTATGTAGTTGATTTGAGAGACTCATTTCATTATTGGACTCTCCAAACTGCTTACAGTGTTTCAGGTACAAAATGACTGTTTCTCGCTGAGAAAATGCCAAAAAGCGGATTTCTGTCATAACATTGATTTACCTTCTGATTTTTCAAGGCAAGCTATTGAAAACGTCATAAAATTGGAGAAAGGTGTCTATGTAGTTGATTTGAGAGACTCATTTCATTATTGGACTCACCAAACCACTTACAGTGTTTCAGGTACAAAATGACTGTTTCTCACTGAGAAAATGCCAAAAAGCGGATTTCTGTCATAACATTGATTTACATTCTGATTTTTCAAGGCAAGCTATTGAAAATGTCGGAAAATTGGAGAAAGGAGTCTATGTAGTTGATTTGAGAGACTCATTTCATTATTGGACTCACCAAACCACTTACAGTGTTTCAGGTACAAAATGACTGTTTCTCGCTGAGAAAATGCCAAAAAGCGGATTTCTGTCATAACATTGATTTACCTTCTGATTTTTTAAGGCAAGCTATTGAAAACGTTAGAAAATTGGAGAAAGGTGTCTATGTAGTTGATTTGAGAGACTCATTTCATTATTGGACTCACCAAACCACTTACAGTGTTTCAGGTACAAAATGACTGTTTCTCGCTGAGAAAATGCCAAAAAGCGGATTTCTGTCATAACATTGATTTACCTTCTGATTTTTCAAGGCAAGCTATTGAAAACGTCATAAAATTGGAGAAAGGAGTCTATGTAGTTGATTTGAGGGACTCATTTCATTATTGGACTCACCAAACCACTTACAGTGTTTCAGGTACAAAATGACTGTTTCTCGCTGAGAAAATGCCAAAAAGCGGATTTCTGTCATAACATTGATTTACCTTCTGATTTTTTAAGGCAAGCTATTGAAAATGTCGGAAAATTGGAGAAAGGAGTCTATGTAGTTGATTTGAGAGACTCATTTCATTATTGGACTCACCAAACCACTTACAGTGTTTCAGGTAAAATGACTGTTTCTCGCTGAGAAAATGCCAAAAAGCGGATTTCTGTCATAACATTGATTTACCTTCTGATTTTTTAAGGCAAGCTATTGAAAACGTTAGAAAATTGGAGAAAGGTGTCTATGTAGTTGATTTGAGAGACTCATTTCATTATTGGACTCTCCAAACCGCTTACAGTGTTTCAGGTACAAAATGACTGTTTCTCGCTGAGAAAATGCCAAAAAGCGGATTTCTGTCATAACATTGATTTACCTTCTTATTTTTTAAGGCAAGCTATTGAAAACGTTAGAAAATTGGAGAAAGGTGTCTATGTAGTTGATTTGAGAGACTCATTTCATTATTGGACTCACCAAACCACTTACAGTGTTTCAGGTACAAAATGACTGTTTCTCGCTGAGAAAATGCCAAAAAGCGGATTTCTGTCATAACATTGATTTACCTTCTGATTTTTCAAGGCAAGCTATTGAAAACATCATAAAATTGGAGAAAGGTGTCTATGTAGTTGATTTGAGAGACTCATTTCATTATTGGACTCACCAAACCACTTACAGTGTTTCAGGTACAAAATGACTGTTTCTCGCTGAGAAAATGCCAATAAGCGGATTTCTGTCATAACATTGATTTACCTTCTGATTTTTTAAGGCAAGCTATTGAAAACGTTAGAAAATTGGAGAAAGGAGTCTATGTAGTTGATTTGAGAGACTCATTTCATTATTGGACTCACCAAACCACTTACAGTGTTTCAGGTACAAAATGACTGTTTCTCGCTGAGAAAATGCCAAAAAGCGGATTTCTGTCATAACATTGATTTACCTTCTGATTTTTTAAGGCAAGCTATTGAAAACGTTGGAAAATTGGAGAAAGGTGTCTATGTAGTTGATTTGAGGGACTCATTTCATTATTGGACTCACCAAACCACTTACAGTGTTTCAGGTACAAAATGACTGTTTCTCGCTGAGAAAATGCCAAAAAGCGGATTTCTGTCATAACATTGATTTACCTTCTGATTTTTCAAGGCAAGCTATTGAAAATGTCGGAAAATTGGAGAAAGGAGTCTATGTAGTTGATTTGAGAGACTCATTTCATTATTGGACTCACCAAACCACTTACAGTGTTTCAGGTACAAAATGACTGTTTCTCGCTGAGAAAATGCCAAAAAGCGGATTTCTGTCATAACATTGATTTACCTTCAGATTTTTTAAGGCAAGCTATTGAAAACGTTAGAAAATTGGAGAAAGGTGTCTATGTAGTTGATTTGAGAGACTCGTTTCATTATTGGACTCACCAAACCACTTACAGTGTTTCAGGTACAAAATGACTGTTTCTCGCTGAGGAAATGCCAAAAAGCGGATTTCTGTCATAACATTGATTTACCTTCTGATTTTTTAAGGCAAGCTATTGAAAACGTTAGAAAATTGGAGAAAGGAGTCTATGTAGTTGATTTGAGAGACTCATTTCATTATTGGACTCACCAAACCACTTACAGTGTTTCAGGTTCAAAATGACTGTTTCTCGCTGAGAAACTGCCAAAAAGCGGATTTCTGTAATAACATTGTTTCAAGTGTCTGAGAGAGCTTAGCAAGGGGCCTCGCATTGACCATTACTTCCTTAGAGGTAGGGCAAATCAGTCGAGTGAAGCCCAATGGCAGGATATTCACCACAGTCCACAGGGTATCAGAACCCCAGACGAAGCTCAATCAAGCACAGATCCATTTATGAACATCAGCCCAGAGCCCATCCAGCCACAGACAGCAGTAGAGCGGAGGCTGACTGGACGAAAACCTCAAATCTTGTGGCCTAAATCCTGTCAGAAAAAGGAGTGGGAAACCACAGACACAGACCTCGTCCACCTTTTAGAAGGTCTGAAAGGGGGTGTGGAGAAAAAACTGGACAAGATCGGAGAGACCATTTATAGCTATGGAGCAGAGAGATTTGGTCTGAAACGTGAGAACTTGCAGACACAGAAGGAACCATCTGCTCATCTCAAGTCCAGGAGACAACAAGAGATTCAGAGACTCGTGAAAGAAAGGAGGTGCCTGAGGAAACAATGGAAGAAGGCCACGGAAGTGGAAAGGAAAGGCCTTGGGGCACTACAGGGCGACATCAAGCAGCGTCTGGCAGCACTGCGAAGAGCAGAATGCCTGAGAAGGCAACATAAGAAGAGAGAGCGAACGAGGACTGCCTTCTACAGAGATCCCTATAAATTTGTTAAGGACCTCTTTGTCAGGGAGAAATCTGGGACCCTCAAAGTACCCATAAGAGAACTGGAAGAACATCTTCGGAAGACCTACTCCGACAAACAGAGGCATGTGCCAGCCAGCATTCCGGAGGATATGCCACCCATCCAACCACCTGAGCACCAGATGGAAACAAGGCCCCCCACATGGAGCGAAGTTGAGAGCACAGTAAAACGGGCAAGAACAGCTTCAGCCCCGGGGCCCAACGGCATTCCATACAGGGTGTATAAGAACACGCCAGGCATCTTGAAATACCTCTGGAAGCTTATGAAAGTGGCATGGGAAAAAGGAATGATACCAAAGGCATGGCGACGGGCAGGAGGGATCCTGATTCCCAAAGAGAAGAATTCCTAAACCATCGAGCAGTTTCGCCAGATCAGCCTTCTCAATGTGGAAGGAAAGATTTTCTTCAGTGTCGTGGCCCGTAGGCTCTCAGCATTCCTGCTGGCGAACAACTTTGTTGACACCTCAGTGCAAAAGGCAGGGATAAGTGGGTTCTCAGGTTGCTTGGAACACACAAATGTCATCGGGCACCAAGTACAGACGGCCAAGAAGGAGAAGAAAGACCTGCATGTGGTGTTTTTAGATCTTGCCAATGCCTTCGGGTCAGTGCCTCATGAGATCTTGTGGACAGCGTTCAACTTCTTTCAAGTGCCAGAGGGCATCACAAGTCTAGTCAAAGCCTACTTCCAGGATCTCCAATTCTGTGTTACAGCACAGGATAGTACAACTGCCTGGCAGCACCTTGAGATAGGCATTATGGCGGGCTGCACCATCTCGCCACTGGTGTTTACAATGGCAATGGAGCTACTTATTCGTGCATCACGATGGGTGGTTGGAGGAGAACGATTGAAGAGCGGGCTCCGTCTTCCCCCAATCAGGGCGTACATGGACGACATGACGACAATAACAACAACGGTCGCATGTACCAAACGTCTGCTGGAGAAACTCCGGGGAAACATCAAATGGGCACGAATGGAGATTAAACCCAGCAAATCCCGTAGCATCTCCATTGTCAAAGGTAAGCTCACCAATGCAAGGTTCTATGTGGACGACCAGCCAATCCCAACAGTTCTGGAGAAGCCTATCAAAAGCCTTGGCCGATGGTATAGCGCAGAACTTAAAGACTCTGAGCAGGTGGAACAACTCAGGCAGGATACAATCAGCGGCCTCAAGCAGATTAACAACACTGCTCTCCCTGGAAAATTGAAGCTATGGTGCTTTAAGTTTGGGCTGCTACCTCGCCTCATGTGGCCAATTTCCATCTATGAGGTCACCTTATCTCATGTCAATCGGCTTGAGAGACTGGTGAATGCCCAAGTGAGGAAGTGGCTTGGACTGCCGAGATGCCTTTCCAGCATAGGCCTGTATGGCAATGGAGCGCTCTCCCTTCCAATCTCAAGCCTGGTGGAGGAGTACAAATGTGCCAAAACAAGGGTGGAAATGACTCTTACAGAATCCCGGGACCCATGCGTCAGAGATGCGGCTCCAAACCTGGCAACAGGGAGGAAATGGAAACCATCTGCAGCAGTAGCAGTGGCAAAGACCACCCTCAGACACCGGGATATAGTGGGACGAGTCCAACATGGCAGAGGGGGTCTTGGCCTGGAAGCAACAACACCCGCTTGGCAAAAGGCTACTCCGTCTGAACGGCGACACATGGTGGTTGAGGAGGTGCGCAACCAGGGGGAGGCAGCCAGGTGTGCCAAGGCAGTCTCCCAAGCCCAGCAAGGACGCTGGATGAGGTGGGAGGGTGTGGAGAGGAGGAAAATCACGTGGAATGAGATGTGGAGCATGGAGGCTAATAGGCTCAGCTTCATCATCAGAGCCACTTATGATGTCCTGCCCTCTCCAACCAACCTACATCTCTGGTATGGAGAGGACCCAGCCTGCCTGCAGTGTGCAGCCCCAGCAACCCTCAAACACATCCTGGTGGGTTGCAAGACCAGCCTGACTCAAGGAAGATACACCTGGCGCCATAACCAAGGGTTGAAGGGCTTGGCTGCCGAACTTGAGGACAAGAGGGTCACCATCAACGCCATGCCTTTCAAAACCCAGACCACCCTCCCACGGAAGACAACATTCGTCCGACAAGGGGAGAAACGGAGAACCAAGCCATCACCTCCAAACTCAGGCCCACTGGACACAGCCCGGGATTGGGAAATGCGGGTAGACCTCAGCCAGAGGCTCACTTTCCCGCCAGAAATCGCAGCAACCAACCTGCGCCCAGATTTGGTCCTCTGGTCCAAGTCCTGCCGGCGTGTCTTCATTGTGGAGCTGACTGTCCCGTGGGACATCGACGAAGCATTTGAAAGAAAAACGCTGTGTTATGCTAACCTAGCAGCTGATGCTGAGGCGCGGGGATGGAACGTAAAGGTGTGGCCAGTGGAGGTTGGCTGCCGAGGCTTTGTAGCCAGGTCCACCACACGGCTCCTGAAGGAAGTTGGGATCAGAGGACAGGCCCAGCGGAAGGCAATAAAAGAACTTGCCAAAGCAGCCGAACGGAGCAGTCACTGGCTGTGGCTGAAACGGAGGGATGCAACATGGGCTGTTTGATGACCACGGGGTGCCACCATATGACACACACCCAAGTCTGATCAGCCTGTGGCAGGCCAACCTTGGAAGAGGGTGTATTGTGTTAAGAGGCCGAAACACCTGATGAAGACAAGGCACACAACTGATGACGTGTAGATTTGGTGGTGCCCCGCGATCCTGTCCAAACTCCACCCCACAGTCATGTCCGATAGGAGTTATCGTGCTGATATATTTTAGGGATATTAACAGCGAGTCCTATTAAGAATCCTACCTTCTTCTTTTAAGGCAAGCTATTGAAAACGTCAGAAAATTGGAGAAAGGAGTCTATGTAGTTGATTTGAGAGACTCATTTCATTATTGGACTCACCAAACCACTTACAGTGTTTCAGGTACAAAATGACTGTTTCTCGCTGAGAAACTGCCAAAAAGCGGATTTCTGTCATAACATTGATTTACCTTCTGATTTTTTAAGGCAAGCTATGGAAAACGTCAGAAAATTGGAGAAAGGAGTCTATGTAGTTGATTTGAGAGACTCATTTCATTATTGGACTCACCAAACCACTTACAGTGTTTCAGGTACAAAATGACTGTTTCTCGCTGAGAAAATGCCAAAAAGCGGATTTCTGTCATAACATTGATTTAACTTCTGATTTTTTAAGGCAAGCTATTGAAAACGTTAGAAAATTGGAGAAAGGAGTCTATGTAGTTGATTTGAGAGACTCATTTCATTATTGGACTCACCAAACCACTTACAGTGTTTCAGGTACAAAATGACCGTTTCTCGCTGAGAAAATGCCAAAAAGCGGATTTCTGTCATAACATTGATTTACCTTCTGATTTTTTAAGGCAAGCTATTGAAAACGTTAGAAAATTGGAGAAATGTGTCTATGTAGTTGATTTGAGAGACTCATTTCATTATTGGACTCTCCAAACCGCTTACAGTGTTTCAGGTACAAAATGACTGTTTCTCGCTGAGAAAATGCCAAAAAGCGGATTTCTGTCATAACATTGATTTACCTTCTTATTTTTTAAGGCAAGCTATTGAAAACGTTAGAAAATTGGAGAAAGGTGTCTATGTAGTTGATTTGAGAGACTCATTTCATTATTGGACTCACCAAACCACTTACAGTGTTTCAGGTACAAAATGACCGTTTCTCGCTGAGAAAATGCCAAAAAGTGGATTTCTGTAATAACATTGTTTTACCTTCTGATTTTTTAAGGCAAGCTATTGAAAACGTCATAAAATTGGAGAAAGGAGTCTATGTAGTTGATTTGAGGGACTCATTTCATTATTGGACTCACCAAACCGCTTACAGTGTTTCAGGTACAAAATGACTGTTTCTCGCTGAGAATATGCCAAAAAGCGGATTTCTGTCATAACATTGATTTACCTTCTGATTTTTTAAGGCAAGCTATTGAAAACGTCCGAAAATTGGAGAAATGAGTCTATGTAGTTGATTTGAGGGACTCATTTCATTATTGGACTCACCAAACCGCTTACAGTGTTTCAGGTACAAAATGACTGTTTCTCGCTGAGAAAATGCCAAAAAGCGGATTTCTGTCATAACATTGATTTACCTTCTGATTTTTCAAGGCAAGCTATTGAAAACGTCATAAAATTGGAGAAAGGAGTCTATGTAGTTGATTTGAGAGACTCATTTCATTATTGGACTCACCAAACCACTTACAGTGTTTCAGGTACAAAATGACTGTTTCTCGCTGAGAAAATGCCAAAAAGCGGATTTCTGTCATAACATTGATTTACCTTCTGATTTTTTAAGGCAAGCTATTGAAAACGTTAGAAAATTGGAGAAAGGTGTCTACGTAGTTGATTTGAGAGACTCATTTCATTATTGGACTCTCCAAACCGCTTACAGTGTTTCAGGTACAAAATGACTGTTTCTCGCTGAGAAAATGCCAAAAAGCGGATTTCTGTCATAACATTGATTTACCTGATTATTTTTTAAGGCAAGCTATTGAAAACGTTAGAAAATTGGAGAAAGGTGTCTACGTAGTTGATTTGAGAGACTCATTTCATTATTGGACTCACCAAACCGCTTACAGTGTTTCAGGTACAAAATGACTGTTTCTCGCTGAGAAAATGCCAAAAAGCGGATTTCTGTCATAACATTGATTTACCTTCTGATTTTTTAAGGCAAGCTATTGAAAACGTTAGAAAATTGGAGAAAGGTGTCTACGTAGTTGATTTGAGAGACTCATTTCATTATTGGACTCTCCAAACCGCTTACAGTGTTTCAGGTACAAAATGACTGTTTCTCGCTGAGAAAATGCCAAAAAGCGGATTTCTGTCATAACATTGATTTACCTGATTATTTTTTAAGGCAAGCTATTGAAAACGTTAGAAAATTGGAGAAAGGTGTCTACGTAGTTGATTTGAGAGACTCATTTCATTATTGGACTCACCAAACCACTTACAGTGTTTCAGGTACAAAATGACTGTTTCTCGCTGAGAAAATGCCAAAAAGCGGATTTCTGTCATAACATTGATTTACCTTCTGATTTTTCAAGGCAAGCTATTGAGAACGTCATAAAATTGGAGAAAGGAGTCTATGTAGTTGATTTGAGAGACTCATTTCATTATTGGACTCACCAAACCACTTACAGTGTTTCAGGTACAAAATGACTGTTTCTCGCTGAGAAAATGCCAAAAAGCGGATTTCTGTCATAACATTGATTTACCTTCTGATTTTTTAAGGCAAGCTATTGAAAACGTTAGAAAATTGGAGAAATGTGTCTATGTAGTTGATTTGAGAGACTCATTTCATTATTGGACTCTCCAAACCGCTTACAGTGTTTCAGGTACAAAATGACTGTTTCTCGCTGAGAAAATGCCAAAAAGCGGATTTCTGTCATAACATTGATTTACCTTCTTATTTTTTAAGGCAAGCTATTGAAAACGTTAGAAAATTGGAGAAAGGTGTCTATGTAGTTGATTTGAGAGACTCATTTCATTATTGGACTCACCAAACCACTTACAGTGTTTCAGGTACAAAATGACCGTTTCTCGCTGAGAAAATGCCAAAAAGTGGATTTCTGTAATAACATTGTTTTACCTTCTGATTTTTTAAGGCAAGCTATTGAAAACGTCATAAAATTGGAGAAAGGAGTCTATGTAGTTGATTTGAGGGACTCATTTCATTATTGGACTCACCAAACCGCTTACAGTGTTTCAGGTACAAAATGACTGTTTCTCGCTGAGAATATGCCAAAAAGCGGATTTCTGTCATAACATTGATTTACCTTCTGATTTTTTAAGGCAAGCTATTGAAAACGTCCGAAAATTGGAGAAAGGAGTCTATGTAGTTGATTTGAGGGACTCATTTCATTATTGGACTCACCAAACCGCTTACAGTGTTTCAGGTACAAAATGACTGTTTCTCGCTGAGAAAATGCCAAAAAGCGGATTTCTGTCATAACATTGATTTACCTTCTGATTTTTCAAGGCAAGCTATTGAAAACGTCATAAAATTGGAGAAAGGAGTCTATGTAGTTGATTTGAGAGACTCATTTCATTATTGGACTCACCAAACCACTTACAGTGTTTCAGGTACAAAATGACTGTTTCTCGCTGAGAAAATGCCAAAAAGCGGATTTCTGTCATAACATTGATTTACCTTCTGATTTTTTAAGGCAAGCTATTGAAAACGTTAGAAAATTGGAGAAAGGTGTCTACGTAGTTGATTTGAGAGACTCATTTCATTATTGGACTCTCCAAACCCCTTACAGTGTTTCAGGTACAAAATGACTGTTTCTCGCTGAGAAAATGCCAAAAAGCGGATTTCTGTCATAACATTGATTTACCTGATTATTTTTTAAGGCAAGCTATTGAAAACGTTAGAAAATTGGAGAAAGGTGTCTACGTAGTTGATTTGAGAGACTCATTTCATTATTGGACTCACCAAACCGCTTACAGTGTTTCAGGTACAAAATGACTGTTTCTCGCTGAGAAAATGCCAAAAAGCGGATTTCTGTCATAACATTGATTTACCTTCTGATTTTTCAAGGCAAGCTATTGAAAACGTCATAAAATTGGAGAAAGGAGTCTATGTAGTTGATTTGAGAGACTCATTTCATTATTGGACTCACCAAACCACTTACAGTGTTTCAGGTACAAAATGACTGTTTCTCGCTGAGAAAATGCCAAAAAGCGGATTTCTGTCATAACATTGATTTACCTTCTGATTTTTTAAGGCAAGCTATTGAAAACGTTAGAAAATTGGAGAAAGGTGTCTACGTAGTTGATTTGAGAGACTCATTTCATTATTGGACTCTCCAAACCGCTTACAGTGTTTCAGGTACAAAATGACTGTTTCTCGCTGAGAAAATGCCAAAAAGCGGATTTCTGTCATAACATTGATTTACCTGATTATTTTTTAAGGCAAGCTATTGAAAACGTTAGAAAATTGGAGAAAGGTATCTACGTAGTTGATTTGAGAGACTCATTTCATTATTGGACTCACCAAACCACTTACAGTGTTTCAGGTACAAAATGACTGTTTCTCGCTGAGAAAATGCCAAAAAGCGGATTTCTGTCATAACATTGATTTACCTTCTGATTTTTCAAGGCAAGCTATTGAGAACGTCATAAAATTGGAGAAAGGAGTCTATGTAGTTGATTTGAGAGACTCATTTCATTATTGGACTCACCAAACCACTTACAGTGTTTCAGGTACAAAATGACTGTTTCTCGCTGAGAAAATGCCAAAAAGCGGATTTCTGTCATAACATTGATTTACCTTCTGATTTTTTAAGGCAAGCTATTGAAAACGTTAGAAAATTGGAGAAATGTGTCTATGTAGTTGATTTGAGAGACTCATTTCATTATTGGACTCTCCAAACCGCTTACAGTGTTTCAGGTACAAAATGACTGTTTCTCGCTGAGAAAATGCCAAAAAGCGGATTTCTGTCATAACATTGATTTACCTTCTTATTTTTTAAGGCAAGCTATTGAAAACGTTAGAAAATTGGAGAAAGGTGTCTATGTAGTTGATTTGAGAGACTCATTTCATTATTGGACTCACCAAACCACTTACAGTGTTTCAGGTACAAAATGACTGTTTCTCGCTGAGAAAATGCCAAAAAGCGGATTTCTGTCATAACATTGATTTACCTTCTGATTTTTCAAGGCAAGCTATTGAAAACGTCATAAAATTGGAGAAAGGAGTCTATGTAGTTGATTTGAGAGACTCATTTCATTATTGGACTCACCAAACCACTTACAGTGTTTCAGGTACAAAATGACTGTTTCTCGCTGAGAAAATGCCAAAAAGCGGATTTCTGTCATAACATTGATTTACCTTCTGATTTTTTAAGGCAAGCTATTGAAAACGTTAGAAAATTGGAGAAAGGAGTCTATGTAGTTGATTTGAGAGACTCATTTCATTATTGGACTCACCAAACCACTTACAGTGTTTCAGGTACAAAATGACTGTTTCTCGCTGAGAAAATGCCAAAAAGCGGATTTCTGTCATAACATTGATTTACCTTCTGATTTTTAAGGCAAGCTATTGAAAACGTTAGAAAATTGGAGAAAGGAGTCTATGTAGTTGATTTGAGAGACTCATTTCATTATTGGACTCACCAAACCACTTACAGTGTTTCAGGTACAAAATGACTGTTTCTCGCTGAGAAAATGCCAAAAAGCGGATTTCTGTCATAACATTGATTTACCTTCTGATTTTTTAAGGCAAGCTATTGAAAACGTTGGAAAATTGGAGAAAGGTGTCTATGTAGTTGATTTGAGGGACTCATTTCATTATTGGACTCACCAAACCACTTACAGTGTTTCAGGTACAAAATGACTGTTTCTCGCTGAGAAAATGCCAAAAAGCGGATTTCTGTCATAACATTGATTTACCTTCTGATTTTTCAAGGCAAGCTATTGAAAATGTCGGAAAATTGGAGAAAGGAGTCTATGTAGTTGATTTGAGAGACTCATTTCATTATTGGACTCACCAAACCGCTTACAGTGTTTCAGGTACAAAATGACTGTTTCTCGCTGAGAAAATGCCAAAAAGCGGATTTCTGTCATAACATTGATTTACCTTCTTATTTTTTAAGGCAAGCTATTGAAAACGTTAGAAAATTGGAAAAGGTGTCTATGTAGTTGATTTGAGAGACTCATTTCATTATTGGACTCACCAAACCACTTACAGTGTTTCAGGTACAAAATGACTGTTTCTCGCTGAGAAAATGCCAAAAAGCGGATTTCTGTCATAACATTGATTTACCTTCTGATTTTTCAAGGCAAGCTATTGAAAACGTCATAAAATTGGAGAAAGGTGTCTATGTAGTTGATTTGAGAGAATCATTTCATTATTGGACTCACCAAACCACTTACAGTGTTTCAGGTACAAAATGACTGTTTCTCGCTGAGAAACTGCCAAAAAGCGGATTTCTGTAATAACATTGTTTCAAGTGTCTGAGAGAGCTTAGCAAGGGGCCTCGCATTGACCATTACTTCCTTAGAGGTAGGGCAAATCAGTCGAGTGAAGCCCAATGGCAGGATATTCACCACAGTCCACAGGGTATCAGAACCCCAGACGAAGCTCAATCAAGCACAGATCCATTTATGAACATCAGCCCAGAGCCCATCCAGCCACAGACAGCAGTAGAGCGGAGGCTGACTGGACGAAAACCTCAAATCTTGTGGCCTAAATCCTGTCAGAAAAAGGAGTGGGAAACCACAGACACAGACCTCGTCCACCTTTTAGAAGGTCTGAAAGGGGGTGTGGAGAAAAAACTGGACAAGATCGGAGAGACCATTTATAGCTATGGAGCAGAGAGATTTGGTGTGAAACGTGAGAACTTGCAGACACAGAAGGAACCATCTGCTCATCTCAAGTCCAGGAGACAACAAGAGATTCAGAGACTCGTGAAAGAAAGGAGGTGCCTGAGGAAACAATGGAAGAAGGCCACGGAAGTGGAAAGGAAAGGCCTTGGGGCACTACAGGGCGACATCAAGCAGCGTCTGGCAGCACTGCGAAGAGCAGAATGCCTGAGAAGGCAACATAAGAAGAGAGAGCGAACGAGGACTGCCTTCTACAGAGATCCCTATAAATTTGTTAAGGACCTCTTTGTCAGGGAGAAATCTGGGACCCTCAAAGTACCCATAAGAGAACTGGAAGAACATCTTCGGAAGACCTACTCCGACAAACAGAGGCATGTGCCAGCCAGCATTCCGGAGGATATGCCACCCATCCAACCACCTGAGCACCAGATGGAAACAAGGCCCCCCACATGGAGCGAAGTTGAGAGCACAGTAAAACGGGCAAGAACAGCTTCAGCCCCGGGGCCCAACGGCATTCCATACAGGGTGTATAAGAACACGCCAGGCATCTTGAAATACCTCTGGAAGCTTATGAAAGTGGCATGGGAAAAAGGAATGATACCAAAGGCATGGCGACGGGCAGGAGGGATCCTGATTCCCAAAGAGAAGAATTCCTCAACCATCGAGCAGTTTCGCCAGATCAGCCTTCTCAATGTGGAAGGAAAGATTTTCTTCAGTGTCGTGGCCCGTAGGCTCTCAGCATTCCTGCTGGCGAACAACTTTGTTGACACCTCAGTGCAAAAGGCAGGGATAAGTGGGTTCTCAGGTTGCTTGGAACACACAAATGTCATCGGGCACCAAGTACAGACGGCCAAGAAGGAGAAGAAAGACCTGCATGTGGTGTTTTTAGATCTTGCCAATGCCTTCGGGTCAGTGCCTCATGAGATCTTGTGGACAGCGTTCAACTTCTTTCAAGTGCCAGAGGGCATCACAAGTCTAGTCAAAGCCTACTTCCAGGATCTCCAATTCTGTGTTACAGCACAGGATAGTACAACTGCCTGGCAGCACCTTGAGATAGGCATTATGGCGGGCTGCACCATCTCGCCACTGGTGTTTACAATGGCAATGGAGCTACTTATTCGTGCATCACGATGGGTGGTTGGAGGAGAACGATTGAAGAGCGGGCTCAGTCTTCCCCCAATCAGGGCGTACATGGACGACATGACGACAATAACAACAACGGTCGCATGTACCAAACGTCTGCTGGAGAAACTCCGGGGAAACATCAAATGGGCACGAATGGAGATTAAACCCAGCAAATCCCGTAGCATCTCCATTGTCAAAGGTAAGCTCACCAATGCAAGGTTCTATGTGGACGACCAGCCAATCCCAACAGTTCTGGAGAAGCCTATCAAAAGCCTTGGCCGATGGTATAGCGCAGAACTTAAAGACTCTGAGCAGGTGGAACAACTCAGGCAGGATACAATCAGCGGCCTCAAGCAGATTAACAACACTGCTCTCCCTGGAAAATTGAAGCTATGGTGCTTTCAGTTTGGGCTGCTACCTCGCCTCATGTGGCCAATTTCCATCTATGAGGTCACCTTATCTCATGTCAATCGGCTTGAGAGACTGGTGAATGCCCAAGTGAGGAAGTGGCTTGGACTGCCGAGATGCCTTTCCAGCATAGGCCTGTATGGCAATGGAGCGCTCTCCCTTCCAATCTCAAGCCTGGTGGAGGAGTACAAATGTGCCAAAACAAGGGTGGAAATGACTCTTACAGAATCCCGGGACCCATGCGTCAGAGATGCGGCTCCAAACCAGGCAACAGGGAGGAAATGGAAACCATCTGCAGCAGTAGCAGTGGCAAAGACCACCCTCAGACACCGGGATATAGTGGGACGAGTCCAACATGGCAGAGGGGGTCTTGGCCTGGAAGCAACAACACCCGCTTGGCAAAAGGCTACTCCGTCTGAACGGCGACACATGGTGGTTGAGGAGGTGCGCAACCAGGGGGAGGCAGCCAGGTGTGCCAAGGCAGTCTCCCAAGCCCAGCAAGGACGCTGGATGAGGTGGGAGGGTGTGGAGAGGAGGAAAATCACGTGGAATGAGATGTGGAGCATGGAGGCTAATAGGCTCAGCTTCATCATCAGAGCCACTTATGATGTCCTGCCCTCTCCAACCAACCTACATCTCTGGTATGGAGAGGACCCAGCCTGCCTGCAGTGTGCAGCCCCAGCAACCCTCAAACACATCCTGGTGGGTTGCAAGACCAGCCTGACTCAAGGAAGATACACCTGGCGCCATAACCAAGGGTTGAAGGGCTTGGCTGCCGAACTTGAGGACAAGAGGGTCACCATCAACGCCATGCCTTTCAAAACCCAGACCACCCTCCCACGGAAGACAACATTCGTCCGACAAGGGGAGAAACGGAGAACCAAGCCATCACCTCCAAACTCAGGCCCACTGGACACAGCCCGGGATTGGGAAATGCGGGTAGACCTCAGCCAGAGGCTCACTTTCCCGCCAGAAATCGCAGCAACCAACCTGCGCCCAGATTTGGTCCTCTGGTCCAAGTCCTGCCGGCGTGTCTTCATTGTGGAGCTGACTGTCCCGTGGGACATCGACGAAGCATTTGAAAGAAAAACGCTGTGTTATGCTAACCTAGCAGCTGATGCTGAGGCGCGGGGATGGAACGTAAAGGTGTGGCCAGTGGAGGTTGGCTGCCGAGGCTTTGTAGCCAGGTCCACCACACGGCTCCTGAAGGAAGTTGGGATCAGAGGACAGGCCCAGCGGAAGGCAATAAAAGAACTTGCCAAAGCAGCCGAACGGAGCAGTCACTGGCTGTGGCTGAAACGGAGGGATGCAACATGGGCTGTTTGATGACCACGGGGTGCCACCATATGACACACACCCAAGTCTGATCAGCCTGTGGCAGGCCAACCTTGGAAGAGGGTGTATTGTGTTAAGAGGCCGAAACACCTGATGAAGACAAGGCACACAACTGATGACGTGTAGATTTGGTGGTGCCCCGCGATCCTGTCCAAACTCCACCCCACAGTCATGTCCGATAGGAGTTATCGTGCTGATATATTTTAGGGATATTAACAGCTAGTCCTATTAAGAATCCTACCTTCTGATTTTTTAAGGCAAGCTATTGAAAACGTCAGAAAATTGGAGAAAGGAGTCTATGTAGTTGATTTGAGAGACTCATTTCATTATTGGACTCACCAAACCACTTACAGTGTTTCAGGTACAAAATGACTGTTTCTCGCTGAGAAACTGCCAAAAAGCGGATTTCTGTCATAACATTGATTTACCTTCTAATTTTTTAAGGCAAGCTATGGAAAACGTCAGAAAATTGGAGAAAGGAGTCTATGTAGTTGATTTGAGAGACTCATTTCATTATTGGACTCACCAAACCACTTACAGTGTTTCAGGTACAAAATGACTGTTTCTCGCTGAGAAAATGCCAAAAAGCGGATTTCTGTCATAACATTGATTTACCTTCTGATTTTTTAAGGCAAGCTATTGAAAACGTTGGAAAATTGGAGAAAGGTGTCTATGTAGTTGATTTGAGAGACTCATTTCATTATTGGACTCACCAAACCACTTACAGTGTTTCAGGTACAAAATGACTGTTTCTCGCTGAGAAAATGCCAAAAAGCGGATTTCTGTCATAACATTGATTTACCTTCTGATTTTTCAAGGCAAGCTATTGAAAACGTCAGAAAATTGGAGAAAGGAGTCTATGTAGTTGATTTGAGAGACTCATTTCATTATTGGACTCACCAAACCACTTACAGTGTTTCAGGTACAAAATGACTGTTTCTCGCTGAGAAACTGCCAAAAAGCGGATTTCTGTCATAACATTGATTTACCTTCTGATTTTTTAAGGCAAGCTATTGAAAACGTCAGAAAATTGGAGAAAGGAGTCTAAGTAGTTGATTTGAGAGACTCATTTCATTATTGGACTCACCAAACCACTTACAGTATTTCAGGTACAAAATGACCGTTTCTCGCTGAGAAAATGCCAAAAAGCGGATTTCTGTAATAACATTGTTTTACCTTCTGATTTTTTAAGGCAAGCTATTTAAAACGTTAGAAAATTGGAAAAAGGAGTCTATGTAGTTGATTTGAGAGACTCATTTCATTATTGGACTCACCAAACCACTTACAGTGTTTCAGGTACAAAATGACTGTTTCTCGCTGAGAAAATGCCAAAAAGCGGATTTCTGTCATAACATTGATTTACCTTCTGATTTTTCAAGGCAAGCTATTGAAAACGTTAGAAAATTGGAGAAAGGTGTCTATGTAGTTGATTTGAGAGACTCATTTCATTATTGGACTCACCAAACCACTTACAGTGTTTCAGGTACAAAGTGACTGTTTCTCGCTGAGAAAATGCCAAAAAGCGGATTTCTGTAATAACATTGTTTTACCTTCTGAATTTTTAAGGCAACCTATTGAAAACGTCAGAAAATTGGAGAAAGGAGTCTATGTAGTTGATTTGAAAGACTCATTTCATTATTGGACTCACCAAACCACTTACAGTGTTTCAGGTACAAAATGACTGTTTCTCGCTGAGAAACTGCCAAAAAGCGGATTTCTGTCATAACAGTGATTTACCTTCTGATTTTTTAAGGCAAGCTATTGAAAACGTCAGAAAATTGGAGAAAAGAGTCTATGTAGTTTGATTTGAGAGACTCATTTCATTATTGGACTCACCAAACCACTTACAGTGTTTCAGGTACAAAATGACTGTTTCTCGCTGAGAAAAGGCCAAAAAGCGGATTTCTGTCATAACATTGATTTACCTTCTGATTTTTTAAGGCAAGCTATTGAAAACGTTAGAAAATTGGAGAAAGGTGTCTATGTAGTTGATTTGAGCGACTCATTTCATTATTAGACTCACCAAACCACTTACAGTGTTTCAGGTACAAAATGACTGTTTCTCGCTGAGAAAATGCCAAAAAGCGGATTTCTGTCATAACATTGATTTACCTTCTGATTTTTTAAGGCAAGCTATTGAAAACGTTGGAAAATTGGAGAAAGGTGTCTATGTAGTTGATTTGAGGGACTCATTTCATTATTGGACTCACCAAACCACTTACAGTGTTTCAGGTACAAAATGACTGTTTCTCGCTGAGAAAATGCCAAAAAGCGGATTTCTGTCATAACATTGATTTACCTTCTGATTTTTCAAGGCAAGCTATTGAAAATGTCGGAAAATTGGAGAAAGGAGTCTATGTAGTTGATTTGAGAGACTCATTTCATTATTGGACTCACCAAACCACTTACAGTGTTTCAGGTACAAAATGACTGTTTCTCGCTGAGAAAAGGCCAAAAAGCGGATTTCTGTCATAACATTGATTTACCTTCTGATTTTTCAAGGCAAGCTATTGAAAATGTCGGAAAATTGGAGAAAGGAGTCTATGTAGTTGATTTGAGAGACTTATTTCATTATTGGACTCACCAAACCACTTACAGTGTTTCAGGTACAAAATGACTGTTTCTCGCTGAGGAAATGCCAAAAAGCGGATTTCTGTCATAACCTTGATTTACCTTCTGATTTTTTAAGGCAAGCTATTGAAAACGTTAGAAAATTGGAGAAAGGAGTCTATGTAGTTGATTTGAGAGACTCATTTCATTATTGGACTCACCAAACCACTTACAGTGTTTCAGGTTCAAAATGACTGTTTCTCGCTGAGAAACTGCCAAAAAGCAGATTTCTGTAATAACATCGTTTCAAGTGTCTGAGAGAGCTTAGCAAGGGGCCTCGCATTGACCATTACTTCCTTAGAGGTAGGGCAAATCAGTCGAGTGAAGCCCAATGGCAGGATATTCACCACAGTCCACAGGGTATCAGAACCCCAGACGAAGCTCAATCAAGCACAGATCCATTTATGAACATCAGCCCAGAGCCCATCCAGCCACAGACAGCAGTAGAGCGGAGGCTGACTGGACGAAAACCTCAAATCTTGTGGCCTAAATCCTGTCAGAAAAAGGAGTGGGAAACCACAGACACAGACCTCGTCCACCTTTTAGAAGGTCTGAAAGGGGGTGTGGAGAAAAAACTGGACACGATCGGAGAGACCATTTATATCTATGGAGCAGAGAGATTTGGTGTGAAACGTGAGAACTTGCAGACACAGAAGGAACCATCTGCTCATCTCAAGTCCAGGAGACAACAAGAGATTCAGAGACTCGTGAAAGAAAGGAGGTGCCTGAGGAAACAATGGAAGAAGGCCACGGAAGTGGAAAGGAAAGGCCTTGGGGCACTACAGGGCGACATCAAGCAGCGTCTGGCAGCACTGCGAAGAGCAGAATGCCTGAGAAGGCAACATAAGAAGAGAGAGCGAACGAGGACTGCCCTTTACAGAGATCCCTATAAATTTGTTAAGGACCTCTTTGTCAGGGAGAAATCTGGGACCCTCAAAGTACCCATAAGAGAACTGGAAGAACATCTTCGGAAGACCTACTCCGACAAACAGAGGCATGTGCCAGCCAGCATTCCGGAGGATATGCCACCCATCCAACCACCTGAGCACCAGATGGAAACAAGGCCCCCCACATGGAGCGAAGTTGAGAGCACAGTAAAACGGGCAAGAACAGCTTCAGCCCCGGGGCCCAACGGCATTCCATACAGGGTGTATAAGAACACGCCAGGCATCTTGAAATACCTCTGGAAGCTTATGAAAGTGGCATGGGAAAAAGGAATGATACCAAAGGCATGGCGACGGGCAGGAGGGATCCTGATTCCCAAAGAGAAGAATTCCTCAACCATCGAGCAGTTTCGCCAGATCAGCCTTCTCAATGTGGAAGGAAAGATTTTCTTCAGTGTCGTGGCCCGTAGGCTCTCAGCATTCCTGCTGGCGAACAACTTTGTTGACACCTCAGTGCAAAAGGCAGGGATAAGTGGATTCTCAGGTTACTTGGAACACACAAATGTCATCGGGCACCAAGTACAGACGGCCAAGAAGGAGAAGAAAGACCTGCATGTGGTGTTTTTAGATCTTGCCAATGCCTTCGGGTCAGTGCCTCATGAGATCTTGTGGACAGCGTTCAACTTCTTTCAAGTGCCAGAGGGCATCACAAGTCTAGTCAAAGCCTACTTCCAGGATCTCCAATTCTGTGTTACAGCACAGGATAGTACAACTGCCTGGCAGCACCTTGAGATAGGCATTATGGCGGGCTGCACCATCTCGCCACTGGTGTTTACAATGGCAATGGAGCTACTTATTCGTGCATCACGATGGGTGGTTGGAGGAGAACGATTGAAGAGCGGGCTCCGTCTTCCCCCAATCAGGGCGTACATGGACGACATGACGACAATAACAACAACGGTCGCATGTACCAAACGTCTGCTGGAGAAACTCCGGGGAAACATCAAATGGGCACGAATGGAGATTAAACCCAGCAAATCCCGTAGCATCTCCATTGTCAAAGGTAAGCTCACCAATGCAAGGTTCTATGTGGACGACCAGCCAATCCCAACAGTTCTGGAGAAGCCTATCAAAAGCCTTGGCCGATGGTATAGCGCAGAACTTAAAGACTCTGAGCAGGTGGAACAACTCAGGCAGGATACAATCAGCGGCCTCAAGCAGATTAACAACACTGCTCTCCCTGGAAAATTGAAGCTATGGTGCTTTCAGTTTGGGCTGCTACCTCGCCTCATGTGGCCAATTTCCATCTATTATGTCAATCGGCTTGAGAGACTGGTGAATGCCCAAGTGAGGAAGTGGCTTGGACTGCCGAGATGCCTTTCCAGCATAGGCCTGTATGGCAATGGAGCGCTCTCCTTTCCAATCTCAAGCCTGGTGGAGGAGTACAAATGTGCCAAAACAAGGGTGGAAATGACTCTTACAGAATCCCGGGACCCATGCGTCAGAGATGCGGCTCCAAACCTGGCAACAGGGAGGAAATGGAAACCATCTGCAGCAGTAGCAGTGGCAAAGACCACCCTCAGACACCGGGATATAGTGGGACGAGTCCAACATGGCAGAGGGGGTCTTGGCCTGGAAGCAACAACACCCGCTTGGCAAAAGGCTACTCCGTCTGAACGGCGACACATGGTGGTTGAGGAGGTGCGCAACCAGGGGGAGGCAGCCAGGTGTGCCAAGGCAGTCTCCCAAGCCCAGCAAGGACGCTGGATGAGGTGGGAGGGTGTGGAGAGGAGGAAAATCACGTGGAATGAGATGTGGAGCATGGAGGCTAATAGGCTCAGCTTCATCATCAGAGCCACTTATGATGTCCTGCCCTCTCCAACCAACCTACATCTCTGGTATGGAGAGGACCCAGCCTGCCTGCAGTGTGCAGCCCCAGCAACCCTCAAACACATCCTGGTGGGTTGCAAGACCAGCCTGACTCAAGGAAGATACACCTGGCGCCATAACCAAGGGTTGAAGGGCTTGGCTGCCGAACTTGAGGACAAGAGGGTCACCATCAACGCCATGCCTTTCAAAACCCAGACCACCGTCCCACAGAAGACAACATTCGTCCGACAAGGGGAGAAACGGAGAACCAAGCCATCACCTCCAAACTCAGGCCCACTGGACACAGCCCGGGATTGGGAAATGCGGGTAGACCTCAGCCAGAGGCTCACTTTCCCGCCAGAAATCGCAGCAACCAACCTGCGCCCAGATTTGGTCCTCTGGTCCAAGTCCTGCCGGCGTGTCTTCATTGTGGAGCTGACTGTCCCGTGGGACATCGACGAAGCATTTGAAAGAAAAACGCTGTGTTATGCTAACCTAGCAGCTGATGCTGAGGCGCGGGGATGGAACGTAAAGGTGTGGCCAGTGGAGGTTGGCTGCCGAGGCTTTGTAGCCAGGTCCACCACACGGCTCCTGAAGGAAGTTGGGATCAGAGGACAGGCCCAGCGGAAGGCAATAAAAGAACTTGCCAAAGCAGCCGAACGGAGCAGTCACTGGCTGTGGCTGAAACGGAGGGGTGCAACATGGGCTGTTTGATGACCACGGGGTGCCACCATATGACACACACCCAAGTCTGATCAGCCTGTGGCAGGCCAACCTTGGAAGAGGGTGTATTGTGTTAAGAGGCCGAAACACCTGATGAAGACAAGGCACACAACTGATGACGTGTAGATTTGGTGGTGCCCCGCGATCCTGTCCAAACTCCACCCCACAGTCATGTCCGATAGGAGTTATCGTGCTGATATATTTTAGGGATATTAACAGCTAGTCCTATTAAGAATCCTACCTTCTGATTTTTTAAGGCAAGCTATTGAAAACGTCAGAAAATTGGAGAAAGGAGTCTATGTAGTTGATTTGAGAGACTCATTTCATTATTGGACTCACCAAACCACTTACAGTGTTTCAGGTACAAAATGACTGTTTCTCGCTGAGAAACTGCCAAAAAGCGGATTTCTGTCATAACATTGATTTACCTTCTAATTTTTTAAGGCAAGCTATGGAAAACGTCAGAAAATTGGAGAAAGGAGTCTATGTAGTTGATTTGAGAGACTCATTTCATTATTGGACTCAACAAACCACTTACAGTGTTTCAGGTACAAAATGACTGTTTCTCGCTGAGAAAATGCCAAAAAGCGGATTTCTGTCATAACATTGATTTACCTTCTGATTTTTTAAGGCAAGCTATTGAAAACGTTGGAAAATTGGAGAAAGGTGTCTATGTAGTTGATTTGAGAGACTCATTTCATTATTGGACTCACCAAAGCACTTACAGTGTTTCAGGTACAAAATGACTGTTTCTCGCTGAGAAAATGCCAAAAAGCGGATTTCTGTCATAACATTGATTTACCTTCTGATTTTTCAAGGCAAGCTATTGAAAACGTCAGAAAATTGGAGAAAGGAGTCTATGTAGTTGATTTGAGAGACTCATTTCATTATTGGACTCACCAAACCATTTACAGTGTTTCAGGTACAAAATGACTGTTTCTCGCTGAGAAAAGGCCAAAAAGCGGATTTCTGTCATAACATTGATTTACCTTCTGATTTTTCAAGGCAAGCTATTGAAAATGTCGGAAAATTGGAGAAAGGAGTCTATGTAGTTGATTTGAGAGACTTATTTCATTATTGGACTCACCAAACCACTTACAGTGTTTCAGGTACAAAATGACTGTTTCTCGCTGAGGAAATGCCAAAAAGCGGATTTCTGTCATAACCTTGATTTACCTTCTGATTTTTTAAGGCAAGCTATTGAAAACGTTAGAAAATTGGAGAAAGGAGTCTATGTAGTTGATTTGAGAGACTCATTTCATTATTGGACTCACCAAACCACTTACAGTGTTTCAGGTTCAAAATGACTGTTTCTCGCTGAGAAACTGCCAAAAAGCAGATTTCTGTAATAACATCGTTTCAAGTGTCTGAGAGAGCTTAGCAAGGGGCCTCGCATTGACCATTACTTCCTTAGAGGTAGGGCAAATCAGTCGAGTGAAGCCCAATGGCAGGATATTCACCACAGTCCACAGGGTATCAGAACCCCAGACGAAGCTCAATCAAGCACAGATCCATTTATGAACATCAGCCCAGAGCCCATCCAGCCACAGACAGCAGTAGAGCGGAGGCTGACTGGACGAAAACCTCAAATCTTGTGGCCTAAATCCTGTCAGAAAAAGGAGTGGGAAACCACAGACACAGACCTCGTCCACCTTTTAGAAGGTCTGAAAGGGGGTGTGGAGAAAAAACTGGACACGATCGGAGAGACCATTTATATCTATGGAGCAGAGAGATTTGGTGTGAAACGTGAGAACTTGCAGACACAGAAGGAACCATCTGCTCATCTCAAGTCCAGGAGACAACAAGAGATTCAGAGACTCGTGAAAGAAAGGAGGTGCCTGAGGAAACAATGGAAGAAGGCCACGGAAGTGGAAAGGAAAGGCCTTGGGGCACTACAGGGCGACATCAAGCAGCGTCTGGCAGCACTGCGAAGAGCAGAATGCCTGAGAAGGCAACATAAGAAGAGAGAGCGAACGAGGACTGCCCTTTACAGAGATCCCTATAAATTTGTTAAGGACCTCTTTGTCAGGGAGAAATCTGGGACCCTCAAAGTACCCATAAGAGAACTGGAAGAACATCTTCGGAAGACCTACTCCGACAAACAGAGGCATGTGCCAGCCAGCATTCCGGAGGATATGCCACCCATCCAACCACCTGAGCACCAGATGGAAACAAGGCCCCCCACATGGAGCGAAGTTGAGAGCACAGTAAAACGGGCAAGAACAGCTTCAGCCCCGGGGCCCAACGGCATTCCATACAGGGTGTATAAGAACACGCCAGGCATCTTGAAATACCTCTGGAAGCTTATGAAAGTGGCATGGGAAAAAGGAATGATACCAAAGGCATGGCGACGGGCAGGAGGGATCCTGATTCCCAAAGAGAAGAATTCCTCAACCATCGAGCAGTTTCGCCAGATCAGCCTTCTCAATGTGGAAGGAAAGATTTTCTTCAGTGTCGTGGCCCGTAGGCTCTCAGCATTCCTGCTGGCGAACAACTTTGTTGACACCTCAGTGCAAAAGGCAGGGATAAGTGGATTCTCAGGTTACTTGGAACACACAAATGTCATCGGGCACCAAGTACAGACGGCCAAGAAGGAGAAGAAAGACCTGCATGTGGTGTTTTTAGATCTTGCCAATGCCTTCGGGTCAGTGCCTCATGAGATCTTGTGGACAGCGTTCAACTTCTTTCAAGTGCCAGAGGGCATCACAAGTCTAGTCAAAGCCTACTTCCAGGATCTCCAATTCTGTGTTACAGCACAGGATAGTACAACTGCCTGGCAGCACCTTGAGATAGGCATTATGGCGGGCTGCACCATCTCGCCACTGGTGTTTACAATGGCAATGGAGCTACTTATTCGTGCATCACGATGGGTGGTTGGAGGAGAACGATTGAAGAGCGGGCTCCGTCTTCCCCCAATCAGGGCGTACATGGACGACATGACGACAATAACAACAACGGTCGCATGTACCAAACGTCTGCTGGAGAAACTCCGGGGAAACATCAAATGGGCACGAATGGAGATTAAACCCAGCAAATCCCGTAGCATCTCCATTGTCAAAGGTAAGCTCACCAATGCAAGGTTCTATGTGGACGACCAGCCAATCCCAACAGTTCTGGAGAAGCCTATCAAAAGCCTTGGCCGATGGTATAGCGCAGAACTTAAAGACTCTGAGCAGGTGGAACAACTCAGGCAGGATACAATCAGCGGCCTCAAGCAGATTAACAACACTGCTCTCCCTGGAAAATTGAAGCTATGGTGCTTTCAGTTTGGGCTGCTACCTCGCCTCATGTGGCCAATTTCCATCTATTATGTCAATCGGCTTGAGAGACTGGTGAATGCCCAAGTGAGGAAGTGGCTTGGACTGCCGAGATGCCTTTCCAGCATAGGCCTGTATGGCAATGGAGCGCTCTCCTTTCCAATCTCAAGCCTGGTGGAGGAGTACAAATGTGCCAAAACAAGGGTGGAAATGACTCTTACAGAATCCCGGGACCCATGCGTCAGAGATGCGGCTCCAAACCTGGCAACAGGGAGGAAATGGAAACCATCTGCAGCAGTAGCAGTGGCAAAGACCACCCTCAGACACCGGGATATAGTGGGACGAGTCCAACATGGCAGAGGGGGTCTTGGCCTGGAAGCAACAACACCCGCTTGGCAAAAGGCTACTCCGTCTGAACGGCGACACATGGTGGTTGAGGAGGTGCGCAACCAGGGGGAGGCAGCCAGGTGTGCCAAGGCAGTCTCCCAAGCCCAGCAAGGACGCTGGATGAGGTGGGAGGGTGTGGAGAGGAGGAAAATCACGTGGAATGAGATGTGGAGCATGGAGGCTAATAGGCTCAGCTTCATCATCAGAGCCACTTATGATGTCCTGCCCTCTCCAACCAACCTACATCTCTGGTATGGAGAGGACCCAGCCTGCCTGCAGTGTGCAGCCCCAGCAACCCTCAAACACATCCTGGTGGGTTGCAAGACCAGCCTGACTCAAGGAAGATACACCTGGCGCCATAACCAAGGGTTGAAGGGCTTGGCTGCCGAACTTGAGGACAAGAGGGTCACCATCAACGCCATGCCTTTCAAAACCCAGACCACCGTCCCACAGAAGACAACATTCGTCCGACAAGGGGAGAAACGGAGAACCAAGCCATCACCTCCAAACTCAGGCCCACTGGACACAGCCCGGGATTGGGAAATGCGGGTAGACCTCAGCCAGAGGCTCACTTTCCCGCCAGAAATCGCAGCAACCAACCTGCGCCCAGATTTGGTCCTCTGGTCCAAGTCCTGCCGGCGTGTCTTCATTGTGGAGCTGACTGTCCCGTGGGACATCGACGAAGCATTTGAAAGAAAAACGCTGTGTTATGCTAACCTAGCAGCTGATGCTGAGGCGCGGGGATGGAACGTAAAGGTGTGGCCAGTGGAGGTTGGCTGCCGAGGCTTTGTAGCCAGGTCCACCACACGGCTCCTGAAGGAAGTTGGGATCAGAGGACAGGCCCAGCGGAAGGCAATAAAAGAACTTGCCAAAGCAGCCGAACGGAGCAGTCACTGGCTGTGGCTGAAACGGAGGGGTGCAACATGGGCTGTTTGATGACCACGGGGTGCCACCATATGACACACACCCAAGTCTGATCAGCCTGTGGCAGGCCAACCTTGGAAGAGGGTGTATTGTGTTAAGAGGCCGAAACACCTGATGAAGACAAGGCACACAACTGATGACGTGTAGATTTGGTGGTGCCCCGCGATCCTGTCCAAACTCCACCCCACAGTCATGTCCGATAGGAGTTATCGTGCTGATATATTTTAGGGATATTAACAGCTAGTCCTATTAAGAATCCTACCTTCTGATTTTTTAAGGCAAGCTATTGAAAACGTCAGAAAATTGGAGAAAGGAGTCTATGTAGTTGATTTGAGAGACTCATTTCATTATTGGACTCACCAAACCACTTACAGTGTTTCAGGTACAAAATGACTGTTTCTCGCTGAGAAACTGCCAAAAAGCGGATTTCTGTCATAACATTGATTTACCTTCTAATTTTTTAAGGCAAGCTATGGAAAACGTCAGAAAATTGGAGAAAGGAGTCTATGTAGTTGATTTGAGAGACTCATTTCATTATTGGACTCAACAAACCACTTACAGTGTTTCAGGTACAAAATGACTGTTTCTCGCTGAGAAAATGCCAAAAAGCGGATTTCTGTCATAACATTGATTTACCTTCTGATTTTTTAAGGCAAGCTATTGAAAACGTTGGAAAATTGGAGAAAGGTGTCTATGTAGTTGATTTGAGAGACTCATTTCATTATTGGACTCACCAAACCACTTACAGTGTTTCAGGTACAAAATGACTGTTTCTCGCTGAGAAAATGCCAAAAAGCGGATTTCTGTCATAACATTGATTTACCTTCTGATTTTTCAAGGCAAGCTATTGAAAACGTCAGAAAATTGGAGAAAGGAGTCTATGTAGTTGATTTGAGAGACTCATTTCATTATTGGACTCACCAAACCATTTACAGTGTTTCAGGTACAAAATGACTGTTTCTCGCTGAGAAAAGGCCAAAAAGCGGATTTCTGTCATAACATTGATTTACCTTCTGATTTTTCAAGGCAAGCTATTGAAAATGTCGGAAAATTGGAGAAAGGAGTCTATGTAGTTGATTTGAGAGACTTATTTCATTATTGGACTCACCAAACCACTTACAGTGTTTCAGGTACAAAATGACTGTTTCTCGCTGAGGAAATGCCAAAAAGCGGATTTCTGTCATAACCTTGATTTACCTTCTGATTTTTTAAGGCAAGCTATTGAAAACGTTAGAAAATTGGAGAAAGGAGTCTATGTAGTTGATTTGAGAGACTCATTTCATTATTGGACTCACCAAACCACTTACAGTGTTTCAGGTTCAAAATGACTGTTTCTCGCTGAGAAACTGCCAAAAAGCAGATTTCTGTAATAACATCGTTTCAAGTGTCTGAGAGAGCTTAGCAAGGGGCCTCGCATTGACCATTACTTCCTTAGAGGTAGGGCAAATCAGTCGAGTGAAGCCCAATGGCAGGATATTCACCACAGTCCACAGGGTATCAGAACCCCAGACGAAGCTCAATCAAGCACAGATCCATTTATGAACATCAGCCCAGAGCCCATCCAGCCACAGACAGCAGTAGAGCGGAGGCTGACTGGACGAAAACCTCAAATCTTGTGGCCTAAATCCTGTCAGAAAAAGGAGTGGGAAACCACAGACACAGACCTCGTCCACCTTTTAGAAGGTCTGAAAGGGGGTGTGGAGAAAAAACTGGACACGATCGGAGAGACCATTTATATCTATGGAGCAGAGAGATTTGGTGTGAAACGTGAGAACTTGCAGACACAGAAGGAACCATCTGCTCATCTCAAGTCCAGGAGACAACAAGAGATTCAGAGACTCGTGAAAGAAAGGAGGTGCCTGAGGAAACAATGGAAGAAGGCCACGGAAGTGGAAAGGAAAGGCCTTGGGGCACTACAGGGCGACATCAAGCAGCGTCTGGCAGCACTGCGAAGAGCAGAATGCCTGAGAAGGCAACATAAGAAGAGAGAGCGAACGAGGACTGCCCTTTACAGAGATCCCTATAAATTTGTTAAGGACCTCTTTGTCAGGGAGAAATCTGGGACCCTCAAAGTACCCATAAGAGAACTGGAAGAACATCTTCGGAAGACCTACTCCGACAAACAGAGGCATGTGCCAGCCAGCATTCCGGAGGATATGCCACCCATCCAACCACCTGAGCACCAGATGGAAACAAGGCCCCCCACATGGAGCGAAGTTGAGAGCACAGTAAAACGGGCAAGAACAGCTTCAGCCCCGGGGCCCAACGGCATTCCATACAGGGTGTATAAGAACACGCCAGGCATCTTGAAATACCTCTGGAAGCTTATGAAAGTGGCATGGGAAAAAGGAATGATACCAAAGGCATGGCGACGGGCAGGAGGGATCCTGATTCCCAAAGAGAAGAATTCCTCAACCATCGAGCAGTTTCGCCAGATCAGCCTTCTCAATGTGGAAGGAAAGATTTTCTTCAGTGTCGTGGCCCGTAGGCTCTCAGCATTCCTGCTGGCGAACAACTTTGTTGACACCTCAGTGCAAAAGGCAGGGATAAGTGGATTCTCAGGTTACTTGGAACACACAAATGTCATCGGGCACCAAGTACAGACGGCCAAGAAGGAGAAGAAAGACCTGCATGTGGTGTTTTTAGATCTTGCCAATGCCTTCGGGTCAGTGCCTCATGAGATCTTGTGGACAGCGTTCAACTTCTTTCAAGTGCCAGAGGGCATCACAAGTCTAGTCAAAGCCTACTTCCAGGATCTCCAATTCTGTGTTACAGCACAGGATAGTACAACTGCCTGGCAGCACCTTGAGATAGGCATTATGGCGGGCTGCACCATCTCGCCACTGGTGTTTACAATGGCAATGGAGCTACTTATTCGTGCATCACGATGGGTGGTTGGAGGAGAACGATTGAAGAGCGGGCTCCGTCTTCCCCCAATCAGGGCGTACATGGACGACATGACGACAATAACAACAACGGTCGCATGTACCAAACGTCTGCTGGAGAAACTCCGGGGAAACATCAAATGGGCACGAATGGAGATTAAACCCAGCAAATCCCGTAGCATCTCCATTGTCAAAGGTAAGCTCACCAATGCAAGGTTCTATGTGGACGACCAGCCAATCCCAACAGTTCTGGAGAAGCCTATCAAAAGCCTTGGCCGATGGTATAGCGCAGAACTTAAAGACTCTGAGCAGGTGGAACAACTCAGGCAGGATACAATCAGCGGCCTCAAGCAGATTAACAACACTGCTCTCCCTGGAAAATTGAAGCTATGGTGCTTTCAGTTTGGGCTGCTACCTCGCCTCATGTGGCCAATTTCCATCTATTATGTCAATCGGCTTGAGAGACTGGTGAATGCCCAAGTGAGGAAGTGGCTTGGACTGCCGAGATGCCTTTCCAGCATAGGCCTGTATGGCAATGGAGCGCTCTCCCTTCCAATCTCAAGCCTGGTGGAGGAGTACAAATGTGCCAAAACAAGGGTGGAAATGACTCTTACAGAATCCCGGGACCCATGCGTCAGAGATGCGGCTCCAAACCTGGCAACAGGGAGGAAATGGAAACCATCTGCAGCAGTAGCAGTGGCAAAGACCACCCTCAGACACCGGGATATAGTGGGACGAGTCCAACATGGCAGAGGGGGTCTTGGCCTGGAAGCAACAACACCCGCTTGGCAAAAGGCTACTCCGTCTGAACGGCGACACATGGTGGTTGAGGAGGTGCGCAACCAGGGGGAGGCAGCCAGGTGTGCCAAGGCAGTCTCCCAAGCCCAGCAAGGACGCTGGATGAGGTGGGAGGGTGTGGAGAGGAGGAAAATCACGTGGAATGAGATGTGGAGCATGGAGGCTAATAGGCTCAGCTTCATCATCAGAGCCACTTATGATGTCCTGCCCTCTCCAACCAACCTACATCTCTGGTATGGAGAGGACCCAGCCTGCCTGCAGTGTGCAGCCCCAGCAACCCTCAAACACATCCTGGTGGGTTGCAAGACCAGCCTGACTCAAGGAAGATACACCTGGCGCCATAACCAAGGGTTGAAGGGCTTGGCTGCCGAACTTGAGGACAAGAGGGTCACCATCAACGCCATGCCTTTCAAAACCCAGACCACCGTCCCACAGAAGACAACATTCGTCCGACAAGGGGAGAAACGGAGAACCAAGCCATCACCTCCAAACTCAGGCCCACTGGACACAGCCCGGGATTGGGAAATGCGGGTAGACCTCAGCCAGAGGCTCACTTTCCCGCCAGAAATCGCAGCAACCAACCTGCGCCCAGATTTGGTCCTCTGGTCCAAGTCCTGCCGGCGTGTCTTCATTGTGGAGCTGACTGTCCCGTGGGAGGATAACATCGACGAAGCATTCGAAAGAAAAATGCTGCGTTATGCTAACCTAGCAGCTGATGCTGAGGCGCGGGGATGGAACGTAAAGGTGTGGCCAGTGGAGGTTGGCTGCCGAGGCTTTGTAGCCAGGTCCACCACACGGCTCCTGAAGGAAGTTGGGATCAGAGGACAGGCCCAGCGGAAGGCAATAAAAGAACTTGCCAAAGCAGCCGAACGGAGCAGTCACTGGCTGTGGCTGAAACGGAGGGATGCAACATGGGCTGTTTGATGACCACGGGGTGCCACCATATGACACACACCCAGGTCTGATCAGCCTGTGGCAGGCCAACCTTGGAAGAGGGTGTATTGTGTTAAGAGGCCGAAACACCTGATGAAGACAAGGCACACAACTGATGACGTGTAGATTTGGTGGTGCCCCGCGATCCTGTCCAAACTCCACCCCACAGTCATGTCCGATAGGAGTTATCGTGCTGATATATTTTAGGGATATTAACAGCTAGTCCTATTAAGAATCCTACCTTCTGATTTTTTAAGGCAAGCTATTGAAAACGTCAGAAAATTGGAGAAAGGAGTCTATGTAGTTGATTTGAGAGACTCATTTCATTATTGGACTCACCAAACCACTTACAGTGTTTCAGGTACAAAATGACTGTTTCTCGCTGAGAAAATGCCAAAAAGCGGATTTCTGTCATAACATTGATTTACCTTCTGATTTTTTAAGGCAAGCTATTGAAAACGTTAGAAAATTGGAGAAAGGTGTCTATGTAGTTGATTTGAGAGACTTATTTCATTATTGGACTCTCCAAACTGCTTACAGTGTTTCAGGTACAAAATGACTGTTTCTCGCTGAGAAAATGCCAAAAAGCGGATTTCTGTCATAACATTGATTTACCTTCTTATTTTTTAAGGCAAGCTATTGAAAACGTTAGAAAATTGGAGAAAGGTGTCTATGTAGTTGATTTGAGAGACTCATTTCATTATTGGACTCACCAAACCATTTACAGTGTTTCAGGTACAAAATGATTGTTTCTCGCTGAGAAAATGCCAAAAAGCGGATTTCTGTCATAACATTGATTTACCTTCTGATTTTTTAAGGCAAGCTATTGAAAAAGTTAGAAAATTGGAGAAAGGTGTCTATGTAGTTGATTTGAGAGACTCATTTCATTATTGGACTCACCAAACCACTTACAGTGTTTCAGGTACAAAATGACTGTTTCTCGCTGAGAAAATGCCAAAAAGCGGATTTCTGTCATAACATTGATTTACCTTCTGATTTTTTAAGGCAAGCTATTGAAAACGTTAGAAAATTGGATAAAGGTGTCTATGTAGTTGATTTGAGAGACTCATTTCATTATTGGACTCACCAAACCACTTACAGTGTTTCAGGTACAAAATGACTGTTTCTCGCTGAGAAAATGCCAAAAAGCGGATTTCTGTCATAACATTGATTTACCTTCTGATTTTTCAAGGCAAGCTATTGAAAACGTCATAAAATTGGAGAAAAAAGTCTATGTAGTTGATTTGAGAGACTCATTTCATTATTGGACTCACCAAACCACTTACAGTGTTTCAGGTACAAAATGACTGTTTCTCGCTGAGAAAATGCCAAAAAGCGGATTTCTGTCATAACATTGATTTACCTTCTGATTTTTTAAGGCAAGCTATTGAAAACGTTAGAAAATTGGAGAAAGGAGTCTATGTAGTTGATTTGAGAGACTCATTTCATTATTGGACTCACCAAACCACTTACAGTGTTTCAGGTACAAAATGACTGTTTCTCGCTGAGAAAATGCCAAAAAGCGGATTTCTGTCATAACATTGATTTACCTTCTTATTTTTTAAGGCAAGCTATTGAAAACGTTAGAAAATTGGAAAAGGTGTCTATGTAGTTGATTTGAGCGACTCATTTCATTATTGGACTCACCAAACCACTTACAGTGTTTCAGGTACAAAATGACTGTTTCTCGCTGAGAAAATGCCAAAAAGCGGATTTCTGTCATAACATTGATTTACCTTCTGATTTTTCAAGGCAAGCTATTGAAAATGTCGGAAAATTGGAGAAAGGAGTCTATGTAGTTGATTTGAGAGACTCATTTCATTATTGGACTCACCAAACCACTTACAGTGTTTCAGGTACAAAATGACTGTTTCTTGCTGAGAAAATGCCAAAAAGCGGATTTCTGTCATAACATTGATTTACCTTCTGATTTTTTAAGGCAAGCTATTGAAAACGTTAGAAAATTGGAGAAAGGTGTCTATGTAGTTGATTTGAGAGACTCATTTCATTATTGGACTCACCAAACCACTTACAGTGTTTCAGGTACAAAATGACTGTTTCTCGCTGAGAAAATGCCAAAAAGCGGATTTCTGTCATAACATTGATTTACCTTCTGATTTTTTAAGGCAAGCTATTGAAAACGTTAGAAAATTGGAGAAAGGTGTCTATGTAGTTGATCTGAGCGACTCATTTCATTATTGGACTCACCAAACCACTTACATTGTTTCAGGTACAAAATGACTGTTTCTCGCTGAGAAAATGCCAAAAAGCGGATTTCTGTCATAACATTGATTTACCTTCTTATTTTTTAAGGCAAGCTATTGAAAACGTTAGAAAATTGGAGAAAGGTGTCTATGTAGTTGATTTGAGAGACTCATTTCATTATTGGACTCACCATACCACTTACAGTGTTTCAGGTACAAAATGACTGTTTCTCGCTGAGAAAATGCCAAAAAGCGGATTTCTGTCATAACATTGATTTACCTTCTGATTTTTCAAGGCAAGCTATTGAAGATGTCATAAAATTGGAGAAAGGAGTCTATGTAGTTGATTTGAGAGACTCATTTCATTATTGGACTCACCAAACCACTTACAGTGTTTCAGGTACAAAATGACTGTTTCTCGCTGAGAAAATGCCAAAAAGCGGATTTCTGTCATAACATTGATTTACCTTCTGATCTTTTAAGGCAAGCTATTGAAAACGTTAGAAAATTGGAGAAAGGTGTCTATGTAGTTGATTTGAGAGACTCATTTCATTATTGGACTCTCCAAACCGCTTACAGTGTTTCAGGTACAAAATGACTGTTTCTCGCTGAGAAAATGCCAAAAAGCGGATTTCTGTCATAACATTGATTTACCTTCTTATTTTTTAAGGCAAGCTATTGAAAACGTTAGAAAATTGGAGAAAGGTGTCTATGTAGTTGATTTGAGAGACTCATTTCATTATTGGACTCACCAAACCACTTACAGTGTTTCAGGTACAAAATGATTGTTTCTCGCTGAGAAAATGCCAAAAAGCGGATTTCTGTCATAACATTGATTTACCTTCTGATTTTTTAAGGCAAGCTATTGAAAACGTTAGAAAATTGGAGAAAGGTGTCTATGTAGTTGATTTGAGAGACTCATTTCATTATTGGACTCACCAAACCACTTACAGTGTTTCAGGTACAAAATGACTGTTTCTCGCTGAGAAAATGCCAAAAAGCGGATTTCTGTCATAACATTGATTTACCTTCTGATTTTTTAAGGCAAGCTATTGAAAACGTTAGAAAATTGGAGAAAGGTGTCTATGTAGTTGATTTGAGAGACTCATTTCATTATTGGACTCACCAAACCACTTACAGTGTTTCAGGTACAAAATGACTGTTTCTCGCTGAGAAAATGCCAAAAAGCGGATTTCTGTCATAACATTGATTTACCTTCTGATTTTTCAAGGCAAGCTATTGAAAACGTCATAAAATTGGAGAAAGGAGTCTATGTAGTTGATTTGAGAGACTCATTTCATTATTGGACTCACCAAACCACTTACATTGTTTCAGGTACAAAATGACTGTTTCTCGCTGAGAAAATGCCAAAAAGCGGATTTCTGTCATAACATTGATTTACCTTCTTATTTTTTAAGGCAAGCTATTGAAAACGTTAGAAAATTGGAGAAAGGTGTCTATGTAGTTGATTTGAGAGACTCATTTCATTATTGGACTCACCATACCACTTACAGTGTTTCAGGTACAAAATGACTGTTTCTCGCTGAGAAAATGCCAAAAAGCGGATTTCTGTCATAACATTGATTTACCTTCTGATTTTTCAAGGCAAGCTATTGAAGATGTCATAAAATTGGAGAAAGGAGTCTATGTAGTTGATTTGAGAGACTCATTTCATTATTGGACTCACCAAACCACTTACAGTGTTTCAGGTACAAAATGACTGTTTCTCGCTGAGAAAATGCCAAAAAGCGGATTTCTGTCATAACATTGATTTACCTTCTGATCTTTTAAGGCAAGCTATTGAAAACGTTAGAAAATTGGAGAAAGGTGTCTATGTAGTTGATTTGAGAGACTCATTTCATTATTGGACTCTCCAAACCGCTTACAGTGTTTCAGGTACAAAATGACTGTTTCTCGCTGAGAAAATGCCAAAAAGCGGATTTCTGTCATAACATTGATTTACCTTCTTATTTTTTAAGGCAAGCTATTGAAAACGTTAGAAAATTGGAGAAAGGTGTCTATGTAGTTGATTTGAGAGACTCATTTCATTATTGGACTCACCAAACCACTTACAGTGTTTCAGGTACAAAATGACTGTTTCTCGCTGAAAAATGCCAAAAAGCGGATTTCTGTCATAACATTGATTTACCTTCTGATTTTTCAAGGCAAGCTATTGAAAACGTCATAAAATTGGAGAAAGGAGTCTATGTAGTTGATTTGAGAGACTCATTTCATTATTGGACTCACCAAACCACTTACAGTGTTTCAGGTACAAAATGACTGTTTCTCGCTGAGAAAATGCCAAAAAGCGGATTTCTGTCATAACATTGATTTACCTTCTGATTTTTTAAGGCAAGCTATTGAAAACGTTAGAAAATTGGAGAAAGGAGTCTATGTAGTTGATTTGAGAGACTCATTTCATTATTGGACTCACCAAACCACTTACAGTGTTTCAGGTACAAAATGACTGTTTCTCGCTGAGAAAATGCCAAAAAGCGGATTTCTGTCATAACATTGATTTACCTTCTTATTTTTTAAGGCAAGCTATTGAAAACGTTAGAAAATTGGAAAAGGTGTCTATGTAGTTGATTTGAGCGACTCATTTCATTATTGGACTCTCCAAACCGCTTACAGTGTTTCAGGTACAAAATGACTGTTTCTCGCTGAGAAAATGCCAAAAAGCGGATTTCTGTCATAACATTGATTTACCTTCTTATTTTTTAAGGCAAGCTATTGAAAACGTTAGAAAATTGGAAAAGGTGTCTATGTAGTTGATTTGAGCGACTCATTTCATTATTGGACTCACCAAACCACTTACAGTGTTTCAGGTACAAAATGACTGTTTCTCGCTGAGAAAATGCCAAAAAGCGGATTTCTGTCATAACATTGATTTACCTTCTGATTTTTCAAGGCAAGCTATTGAAAATGTCGGAAAATTGGAGAAAGGAGTCTATGTAGTTGATTTGAGAGACTCATTTCATTATTGGACTCACCAAACCACTTACAGTGTTTCAGGTACAAAATGACTGTTTCTTGCTGAGAAAATGCCAAAAAGCGGATTTCTGTCATAACATTGATTTACCTTCTGATTTTTTAAGGCAAGCTATTGAAAACGTTAGAAAATTGGAGAAAGGTGTCTATGTAGTTGATTTGAGAGACTCATTTCATTATTGGACTCTCCAAACCGCTTACAGTGTTTCAGGTACAAAATGACTGTTTCTCGCTGAGAAAATGCCAAAAAGCGGATTTCTGTCATAACATTGATTTACCTTCTTATTTTTTAAGGCAAGCTATTGAAAACGTTAGAAAATTGGAAAAGGTGTCTATGTAGTTGATTTGAGAGACTCATTTCATTATTGGACTCACCAAACCACTTACAGTGTTTCAGGTACAAAATGACTGTTTCTCGCTGAGAAAATGCCAAAAAGCGGATTTCTGTCATAACATTGATTTACCTTCTGATTTTTCAAGGCAAGCTATTGAAAACGTCATAAAATTGGAGAAAGGAGTCTATGTAGTTGATTTGAGAGACTCATTTCATTATTGGACTCACCAAACCACTTACAGTGTTTCAGGTACAAAATGACTGTTTCTCGCTGAGAAAATGCCAAAAAGCGGATTTCTGTCATAACATTGATTTACCTTCTGATTTTTTAAGGCAAGCTATTGAAAATGTCGGAAAAATTGGAGAAAGGAGTCTATGTAGTTGATTTGAGAGACTCATTTCATTATTGGACTCACCAAACCACTTACAGTGTTTCAGGTACAAAATGACTGTTTCTCGCTGAGAAAATGCCAAAAAGCGGATTTCTGTCATAACATTGATTTACCTTCTGATTTTTTAAGGCAAGCTATTGAAAATGTCGGAAAAATTGGAGAAAGGAGTCTATGTAGTTGATTTGAGAGACTCATTTCATTATTGGACTCACCAAACCGCTTACAGTGTTTCAGGTACAAAATGACTGTTTCTCGCTGAGAAAATGCCAAAAAGCGGATTTCTGTCATAACATTGATTTACCTTCTGATTTTTTAAGGCAAGCTATTGAAAACGTTAGAAAATTGGAGAAAGGTGTCTATGTAGTTGATCTGAGCGACTCATTTCATTATTGGACTCACCAAACCACTTACATTGTTTCAGGTACAAAATGACTGTTTCTCGCTGAGAAAATGCCAAAAAGCGGATTTCTGTCATAACATTGATTTACCTTCTTATTTTTTAAGGCAAGCTATTGAAAACGTCATAAAATTGGAGAAAGGAGTCTATGTAGTTGATTTGAGAGACTCATTTCATTATTGGACTCACCAAACCACTTACAGTGTTTCAGGTACAAAATGACTGTTTCTCGCTGAGAAAATGCCAAAAAGCGGATTTCTGTCATAACATTGATTTACCTTCTGATTTTTTAAGGCAAGCTATTGAAAACGTTAGAAAATTGGAGAAAGGAGTCTATGTAGTTGATTTGAGAGACTCATTTCATTATTGGACTCACCAAACCACTTACAGTGTTTCAGGTACAAAATGACTGTTTCTCGCTGAGAAAATGCCAAAAAGCGGATTTCTGTCATAACATTGATTTACCTTCTTATTTTTTAAGGCAAGCTATTGAAAACGTTAGAAAATTGGAAAAGGTGTCTATGTAGTTGATTTGAGCGACTCATTTCATTATTGGACTCACCAAACCACTTACAGTGTTTCAGGTACAAAATGACTGTTTCTCGCTGAGAAAATGCCAAAAAGCGGATTTCTGTCATAACATTGATTTACCTTCTGATTTTTCAAGGCAAGCTATTGAAAATGTCGGAAAATTGGAGAAAGGAGTCTATGTAGTTGATTTGAGAGACTCATTTCATTATTGGACTCACCAAACCACTTACAGTGTTTCAGGTACAAAATGACTGTTTCTTGCTGAGAAAATGCCAAAAAGCGGATTTCTGTCATAACATTGATTTACCTTCTGATTTTTTAAGGCAAGCTATTGAAAACGTTAGAAAATTGGAGAAAGGTGTCTATGTAGTTGATTTGAGAGACTCATTTCATTATTGGACTCTCCAAACCGCTTACAGTGTTTCAGGTACAAAATGACTGTTTCTCGCTGAGAAAATGCCAAAAAGCGGATTTCTGTCATAACATTGATTTACCTTCTTATTTTTTAAGGCAAGCTATTGAGAACGTTAGAAAATTGGAAAAGGTGTCTATGTAGTTGATTTGAGAGAATCATTTCATTATTGGACTCACCAAACCACTTACAGTGTTTCAGGTACAAAATGACTGTTTCTCGCTGAGAAAATGCCAAAAAGCGGATTTCTGTCATAACATTGATTTACCTTCTGATTTTTCAAGGCAAGCTATTGAAAACGTCATAAAATTGGAGAAAGGAGTCTATGTAGTTGATTTGAGAGACTCATTTCATTATTGGACTCACCAAACCACTTACAGTGTTTCAGGTACAAAATGACTGTTTCTCGCTGAGAAAATGCCAAAAAGCGGATTTCTGTCATAACATTGATTTACCTTCTGATTTTTTAAGGCAAGCTATTGAAAATGTCGGAAAATTGGAGAAAGGAGTCTATGTAGTTGATTTGAGAGACTCATTTCATTATTGGACTCACCAAACCGCTTACAGTGTTTCAGGTACAAAATGACTGTTTCTCGCTGAGAAAATGCCAAAAAGCGGATTTCTGTCATAACATTGATTTACCTTCTGATTTTTTAAGGCAAGCTATTGAAAACGTTAGAAAATTGGAGAAAGGTGTCTATGTAGTTGATTTGAGAGACTCATTTCATTATTGGACTCACCAAACCATTTACAGTGTTTCAGGTACAAAATGACTGTTTCTCGCTGAGAAAATGCCAAAAAGCGGATTTCTGTCATAACATTGATTTACCTTCTGATTTTTTAAGACAAGCTATTGAAAACGTTAGAAAATTGGAGAAAGGTGTCTATGTAGTTGATCTGAGCGACTCATTTCATTATTGGACTCACCAAACCACTTACATTGTTTCAGGTACAAAATGACTGTTTCTCGCTGAGAAAATGCCAAAAAGCGGATTTCTGTCATAACATTGATTTACCTTCTTATTTTTTAAGGCAAGCTATTGAAAACGTTAGAAAATTGGAGAAAGGTGTCTATGTAGTTGATTTGAGAGACTCATTTCATTATTGGACTCACCAAACCACTTACAGTGTTTCAGGTACAAAATGACTGTTTCTCGCTGAGAAAATGCCAAAAAGCGGATTTCTGTCATAACATTGATTTACCTTCTGATTTTTTAAGGCAAGCTATTGAAAACGTTAGAAAATTGGAGAAAGGAGTCTATGTAGTTGATTTGAGAGACTCATTTCATTATTGGACTCACCAAACCACTTACAGTGTTTCAGGTACAAAATGACTGTTTCTCGCTGAAAAATGCCAAAAAGCGGATTTCTGTCATAACATTGATTTACCTTCTGATTTTTTAAGGCAAGCTATTGAAAATGTCGGAAAATTGGAGAAAGGAGTCTATGTAGTTGATTTGAGAGACTCATTTCATTATTGGACTCACCAAACCGCTTACAGTGTTTCAGGTACAAAATGACTGTTTCTCGCTGAGAAAATGCCAAAAAGCGGATTTCTGTCATAACATTGATTTACCTTCTGATTTTTTAAGGCAAGCTATTGAAAACGTTAGAAAATTGGAGAAAGGTGTCTATGTAGTTGATTTGAGAGACTCATTTCATTATTGGACTCACCAAACCACTTACAGTGTTTCAGGTACAAAATGACTGTTTCTCGCTGAGAAAATGCCAAAAAGCGGATTTCTGTCATAACATTGATTTACCTTCTGATTTTTTAAGACAAGCTATTGAAAACGTTAGAAAATTGGAGAAAGGTGTCTATGTAGTTGATCTGAGCGACTCATTTCATTATTGGACTCACCAAACCACTTACATTGTTTCAGGTACAAAATGACTGTTTCTCGCTGAGAAAATGCCAAAAAGCGGATTTCTGTCATAACATTGATTTACCTTCTTATTTTTTAAGGCAAGCTATTGAAAACGTTAGAAAATTGGAGAAAGGTGTCTATGTAGTTGATTTGAGAGACTCATTTCATTATTGGACTCACCAAACCACTTACAGTGTTTCAGGTACAAAATGACTGTTTCTCGCTGAGAAAATGCCAAAAAGCGGATTTCTGTCATAACATTGATTTACCTTCTGATTTTTTAAGGCAAGCTATTGAAAACGTTAGAAAATTGGAGAAAGGAGTCTATGTAGTTGATTTGAGAGACTCATTTCATTATTGGACTCACCAAACCACTTACAGTGTTTCAGGTACAAAATGACTGTTTCTCGCTGAAAAATGCCAAAAAGCGGATTTCTGTCATAACATTGATTTACCTTCTGATTTTTCAAGGCAAGCTATTGAAAACGTCATAAAATTGGAGAAAGGAGTCTATGTAGTTGATTTGAGAGACTCATTTCATTATTGGACTCACCAAACCACTTACAGTGTTTCAGGTACAAAATGACTGTTTCTCGCTGAGAAAATGCCAAAAAGCGGATTTCTGTCATAACATTGATTTACCTTCTGATTTTTTAAGGCAAGCTATTGAAAACGTTAGAAAATTGGAGAAAGGAGTCTATGTAGTTGATTTGAGAGACTCATTTCATTATTGGACTCACCAAACCACTTACAGTGTTTCAGGTACAAAATGACTGTTTCTCGCTGAGAAAATGCCAAAAAGCGGATTTCTGTCATAACATTGATTTACCTTCTTATTTTTTAAGGCAAGCTATTGAAAACGTTAGAAAATTGGAAAAGGTGTCTATGTAGTTGATTTGAGCGACTCATTTCATTATTGGACTCTCCAAACCGCTTACAGTGTTTCAGGTACAAAATGACTGTTTCTCGCTGAGAAAATGCCAAAAAGCGGATTTCTGTCATAACATTGATTTACCTTCTTATTTTTTAAGGCAAGCTATTGAAAACGTTAGAAAATTGGAAAAGGTGTCTATGTAGTTGATTTGAGCGACTCATTTCATTATTGGACTCACCAAACCACTTACAGTGTTTCAGGTACAAAATGACTGTTTCTCGCTGAGAAAATGCCAAAAAGCGGATTTCTGTCATAACATTGATTTACCTTCTGATTTTTCAAGGCAAGCTATTGAAAATGTCGGAAAATTGGAGAAAGGAGTCTATGTAGTTGATTTGAGAGACTCATTTCATTATTGGACTCACCAAACCACTTACAGTGTTTCAGGTACAAAATGACTGTTTCTTGCTGAGAAAATGCCAAAAAGCGGATTTCTGTCATAACATTGATTTACCTTCTGATTTTTTAAGGCAAGCTATTGAAAACGTTAGAAAATTGGAGAAAGGTGTCTATGTAGTTGATTTGAGAGACTCATTTCATTATTGGACTCTCCAAACCGCTTACAGTGTTTCAGGTACAAAATGACTGTTTCTCGCTGAGAAAATGCCAAAAAGCGGATTTCTGTCATAACATTGATTTACCTTCTTATTTTTTAAGGCAAGCTATTGAAAACGTTAGAAAATTGGAAAAGGTGTCTATGTAGTTGATTTGAGAGACTCATTTCATTATTGGACTCACCAAACCACTTACAGTGTTTCAGGTACAAAATGACTGTTTCTCGCTGAGAAAATGCCAAAAAGCGGATTTCTGTCATAACATTGATTTACCTTCTGATTTTTCAAGGCAAGCTATTGAAAACGTCATAAAATTGGAGAAAGGAGTCTATGTAGTTGATTTGAGAGACTCATTTCATTATTGGACTCACCAAACCACTTACAGTGTTTCAGGTACAAAATGACTGTTTCTCGCTGAGAAAATGCCAAAAAGCGGATTTCTGTCATAACATTGATTTACCTTCTGATTTTTTAAGGCAAGCTATTGAAAATGTCGGAAAATTGGAGAAAGGAGTCTATGTAGTTGATTTGAGAGACTCATTTCATTATTGGACTCACCAAACCGCTTACAGTGTTTCAGGTACAAAATGACTGTTTCTCGCTGAGAAAATGCCAAAAAGCGGATTTCTGTCATAACATTGATTTACCTTCTGATTTTTTAAGGCAAGCTATTGAAAACGTTAGAAAATTGGAGAAAGGTGTCTATGTAGTTGATCTGAGCGACTCATTTCATTATTGGACTCACCAAACCACTTACATTGTTTCAGGTACAAAATGACTGTTTCTCGCTGAGAAAATGCCAAAAAGCGGATTTCTGTCATAACATTGATTTACCTTCTTATTTTTTAAGGCAAGCTATTGAAAACGTCATAAAAGTGGAGAAAGGAGTCTATGTAGTTGATTTGAGAGACTCATTTCATTATTGGACTCACCAAACCACTTACAGTGTTTCAGGTACAAAATGACTGTTTCTCGCTGAGAAAATGCCAAAAAGCGGATTTCTGTCATAACATTGATTTACCTTCTGATTTTTTAAGGCAAGCTATTGAAAACGTTAGAAAATTGGAGAAAGGAGTCTATGTAGTTGATTTGAGAGACTCATTTCATTATTGGACTCACCAAACCACTTACAGTGTTTCAGGTACAAAATGACTGTTTCTCGCTGAGAAAATGCCAAAAAGCGGATTTCTGTCATAACATTGATTTACCTTCTTATTTTTTAAGGCAAGCTATTGAAAACGTTAGAAAATTGGAAAAGGTGTCTATGTAGTTGATTTGAGCGACTCATTTCATTATTGGACTCACCAAACCACTTACAGTGTTTCAGGTACAAAATGACTGTTTCTCGCTGAGAAAATGCCAAAAAGCGGATTTCTGTCATAACATTGATTTACCTTCTGATTTTTCAAGGCAAGCTATTGAAAATGTCGGAAAATTGGAGAAAGGAGTCTATGTAGTTGATTTGAGAGACTCATTTCATTATTGGACTCACCAAACCACTTACAGTGTTTCAGGTACAAAATGACTGTTTCTTGCTGAGAAAATGCCAAAAAGCGGATTTCTGTCATAACATTGATTTACCTTCTGATTTTTTAAGGCAAGCTATTGAAAACGTTAGAAAATTGGAGAAAGGTGTCTATGTAGTTGATTTGAGAGACTCATTTCATTATTGGACTCTCCAAACCGCTTACAGTGTTTCAGGTACAAAATGACTGTTTCTCGCTGAGAAAATGCCAAAAAGCGGATTTCTGTCATAACATTGATTTACCTTCTTATTTTTTAAGGCAAGCTATTGAAAACGTTAGAAAATTGGAAAAGGTGTCTATGTAGTTGATTTGAGAGAATCATTTCATTATTGGACTCACCAAACCACTTACAGTGTTTCAGGTACAAAATGACTGTTTCTCGCTGAGAAAATGCCAAAAAGCGGATTTCTGTCATAACATTGATTTACCTTCTGATTTTTCAAGGCAAGCTATTGAAAACGTCATAAAATTGGAGAAAGGAGTCTATGTAGTTGATTTGAGAGACTCATTTCATTATTGGACTCACCAAACCACTTACAGTGTTTCAGGTACAAAATGACTGTTTCTCGCTGAGAAAATGCCAAAAAGCGGATTTCTGTCATAACATTGATTTACCTTCTGATTTTTTAAGGCAAGCTATTGAAAATGTCGGAAAATTGGAGAAAGGAGTCTATGTAGTTGATTTGAGAGACTCATTTCATTATTGGACTCACCAAACCGCTTACAGTGTTTCAGGTACAAAATGACTGTTTCTCGCTGAGAAAATGCCAAAAAGCGGATTTCTGTCATAACATTGATTTACCTTCTGATTTTTTAAGGCAAGCTATTGAAAACGTTAGAAAATTGGAGAAAGGTGTCTATGTAGTTGATTTGAGAGACTCATTTCATTATTGGACTCACCAAACCACTTACAGTGTTTCAGGTACAAAATGACTGTTTCTCGCTGAGAAAATGCCAAAAAGCGGATTTCTGTCATAACATTGATTTACCTTCTGATTTTTTAAGACAAGCTATTGAAAACGTTAGAAAATTGGAGAAAGGTGTCTATGTAGTTGATCTGAGCGACTCATTTCATTATTGGACTCACCAAACCACTTACATTGTTTCAGGTACAAAATGACTGTTTCTCGCTGAGAAAATGCCAAAAAGCGGATTTCTGTCATAACATTGATTTACCTTCTTATTTTTTAAGGCAAGCTATTGAAAACGTTAGAAAATTGGAGAAAGGTGTCTATGTAGTTGATTTGAGAGACTCATTTCATTATTGGACTCACCAAACCACTTACAGTGTTTCAGGTACAAAATGACTGTTTCTCGCTGAGAAAATGCCAAAAAGCGGATTTCTGTCATAACATTGATTTACCTTCTGATTTTTTAAGGCAAGCTATTGAAAACGTTAGAAAATTGGAGAAAGGAGTCTATGTAGTTGATTTGAGAGACTCATTTCATTATTGGACTCACCAAACCACTTACAGTGTTTCAGGTACAAAATGACTGTTTCTCGCTGAGAAAATGCCAAAAAGCGGATTTCTGTCATAACATTGATTTACCTTCTTATTTTTTAAGGCAAGCTATTGAAAACGTTAGAAAATTGGAAAAGGTGTCTATGTAGTTGATTTGAGCGACTCATTTCATTATTGGACTCACCAAACCACTTACAGTGTTTCAGGTACAAAATGACTGTTTCTCGCTGAGAAAATGCCAAAAAGCGGATTTCTGTCATAACATTGATTTACCTTCTGATTTTTCAAGGCAAGCTATTGAAAATGTCGGAAAATTGGAGAAAGGAGTCTATGTAGTTGATTTGAGAGACTCATTTCATTATTGGACTCTCCAAACCGCTTACAGTGTTTCAGGTACAAAATGACTGTTTCTCGCTGAGAAAATGCCAAAAAGCGGATTTCTGTCATAACATTGATTTACCTTCTTATTTTTTAAGGCAAGCTATTGAAAACGTTAGAAAATTGGAAAAGGTGTCTATGTAGTTGATTTGAGAGACTCATTTCATTATTGGACTCACCAAACCACTTACAGTGTTTCAGGTACAAAATGACTGTTTCTCGCTGAGAAAATGCCAAAAAGCGGATTTCTGTCATAACATTGATTTACCTTCTGATTTTTCAAGGCAAGCTATTGAAAACGTCATAAAATTGGAGAAAGGAGTCTATGTAGTTGATTTGAGAGACTCATTTCATTATTGGACTCACCAAACCACTTACAGTGTTTCAGGTACAAAATGACTGTTTCTCGCTGAGAAAATGCCAAAAAGCGGATTTCTGTCATAACATTGATTTACCTTCTGATTTTTTAAGGCAAGCTATTGAAAATGTCGGAAAATTGGAGAAAGGAGTCTATGTAGTTGATTTGAGAGACTCATTTCATTATTGGACTCACCAAACCGCTTACAGTGTTTCAGGTACAAAATGACTGTTTCTCGCTGAGAAAATGCCAAAAAGCGGATTTCTGTCATAACATTGATTTACCTTCTGATTTTTTAAGGCAAGCTATTGAAAACGTTAGAAAATTGGAGAAAGGTGTCTATGTAGTTGATTTGAGAGACTCATTTCATTATTGGACTCACCAAACCACTTACAGTGTTTCAGGTACAAAATGACTGTTTCTCGCTGAGAAAATGCCAAAAAGCGGATTTCTGTCATAACATTGATTTACCTTCTGATTTTTTAAGGCAAGCTATTGAAAACGTTAGAAAATTGGAGAAAGGTGTCTATGTAGTTGATCTGAGCGACTCATTTCATTATTGGACTCACCAAACCACTTACATTGTTTCAGGTACAAAATGACTGTTTCTCGCTGAGAAAATGCCAAAAAGCGGATTTCTGTCATAACATTGATTTACCTTCTTATTTTTTAAGGCAAGCTATTGAAAACGTTAGAAAATTGGAGAAAGGTGTCTATGTAGTTGATTTGAGAGACTCATTTCATTATTGGACTCACAATACCACTTACAGTGTTTCAGGTACAAAATGACTGTTTCTCGCTGAGAAAATGCCAAAAAGCGGATTTCTGTCATAACATTGATTTACCTTCTGATTTTTCAAGGCAAGCTATTGAAGATGTCATAAAATTGGAGAAAGGAGTCTATGTAGTTGATTTGAGAGACTCATTTCATTATTGGACTCACCAAACCACTTACAGTGTTTCAGGTACAAAATGACTGTTTCTCGCTGAGAAAATGCCAAAAAGCGGATTTCTGTCATAACATTGATTTACCTTCTGATCTTTTAAGGCAAGCTATTGAAAACGTTAGAAAATTGGAGAAAGGTGTCTATGTAGTTGATTTGAGAGACTCATTTCATTATTGGACTCTCCAAACCGCTTACAGTGTTTCAGGTACAAAATGACTGTTTCTCGCTGAGAAAATGCCAAAAAGCGGATTTCTGTCATAACATTGATTTACCTTCTTATTTTTTAAGGCAAGCTATTGAAAACGCTAGAAAATTGGAGAAAGGAGTCTATGTAGTTGATTTGAGAGACTCATTTCATTATTGGACTCACCAAACCACTTACAGTGTTTCAGGTACAAAATGACTGTTTCTCGCTGAGAAAATGCCAAAAAGCGGATTTCTGTCATAACATTGATTTACTTTCTGATCTTTTAAGGCAAGCTATTGAAAACGTTAGAAAATTGGAGAAAGGTGTCTATGTAGTTGATTTGAGGGACTCATTTCATTATTGGACTCTCCAAACCGCTTACAGTGTTTCAGGTACAAAATGACTGTTTCTCGCTGAGAAAATGCCAAAAAGCGGATTTCTGTCATAACATTGATTTACCTTCTTATTTTTTAAGGCAAGCTATTGAAAACGTTAGAAAATTGGAGAAAGGTGTCTATGTAGTTGATTTGAGAGACTCATTTCATTATTGGACTCACCAAACCACTTACAGTGTTTCAGGTACAAAATGATTGTTTCTCGCTGAGAAAATGCCAAAAAGCGGATTTCTGTCATAACATTGATTTACCTTCTGATTTTTTAAGGCAAGCTATTGAAAACGTTAGAAAATTGGAGAAAGGTGTCTATGTAGTTGATTTGAGAGACTCATTTCATTATTGGACTCACCAAACCACTTACAGTGTTTCAGCTACAAAATGACTGTTTCTCGCTGAGAAAATGCCAAAAAGCGGATTTCTGTCATAACATTGATTTACCTTCTGATTTTTTAAGGCAAGCTATTGAAAACGTTAGAAAATTGGAGAAAGGTGTCTATGTAGTTGATTTGAGAGACTCATTTCATTATTGGACTCACCAAACCACTTACAGTGTTTCAGGTACAAAATGACTGTTTCTCGCTGAGAAAATGCCAAAAAGCGGATTTCTGTAATAACATTGTTTCAAGTGTCTGAGAGAGCTTAGCAAGGGGCCTCGCATTGACCATTACTTCCTTAGAGGTAGGGCAAATCAGTCGAGTGAAGCCCAATGGCAGGATATTCACCACAGGGTATCAGAACCCCAGACGAAGCTCAATCAAGCACAGATCCATTTATGAACATCAGCCCAGAGCCCATCCAGCCACAGACAGCAGTAGAGCTGGACGAAAACCTCAAATCTTGTGGCCTAAATCCTGTCAGAAAAAGGAGTGGGAAACCACAGACACAGACCTCGTCCACCTTTTAGAAGGTCTGAAAGGGGGTGTGGAGAAAAAACTGGACAAGATCGGAGAGACCATTTATAGCTATGGAGCAGAGAGATTTGGTGTGAAACGTGAGAACTTGCAGACACAGAAGGAACCATCTGCTCATCTCAAGTCCAGGAGACAACAAGAGATTCAGAGACTCGTGAAAGAAAGGAGGTGCCTGAGGAAACAATGGAAGAAGGCCACGGAAGTGGAAAGGAAAGGCCTTGGGGCACTACAGGGCGACATCAAGCAGCGTCTGGCAGCACTGCGAAGAGCAGAATGCCTGAGAAGGCAACATAAGAAGAGAGAGCGAACGAGGACTGCCTTCTACAGAGATCCCTATAAATTTGTTAAGGACCTCTTTGTCAGGGAGAAATCTGGGACCCTCAAAGTACCCATAAGAGAACTGGAAGAACATCTTCGGAAGACCTACTCCGACAAACAGAGGCATGTGCCAGCCAGCATTCCGGAGGATATGCCACCCATCCAACCACCTGAGCACCAGATGGAAACAAGGCCCCCCACATGGAGCGAAGTTGAGAGCACAGTAAAACGGGCAAGAACAGCTTCAGCCCCGGGGCCCAACGGCATTCCATACAGGGTGTATAAGAACACGCCGGGCATCTTGAAATACCTCTGGAAGCTTATGAAAGTGGCATGGGAAAAAGGAATGATACCAAAGGCATGGCGACGGGCAGGAGGGATCCTGATTCCCAAAGAGAAGAATTCCTCAACCATCGAGCAGTTTCGCCAGATCAGCCTTCTCAATGTGGAAGGAAAGATTTTCTTCAGTGTTGTGGCCCGTAGGCTCTCAGCATTCCTGCTGGCGAACAACTTTGTTGACACCTCAGTGCAAAAGGCAGGGATAAGTGGGTTCTCAGGTTGCTTGGAACACACAAATGTCATTGGGCACCAAGTACAGACGGCCAAGAAGGAGAAGAAAGACCTGCATGTGGTGTTTTTAGATCTTGCCAATGCCTTCGGGTCAGTGCCTCATGAGATCTTGTGGACAGCGTTCAACTTCTTTCAAGTGCCAGAGGGCATCACAAGTCTAGTCAAAGCCTACTTCCAGGATCTCCAATTCTGTGTTACAGCACAGGATAGTACAACTGCCTGGCAGCACCTTGAGATAGGCATTATGGCGGGCTGCACCATCTCGCCACTGGTGTTTACAATGGCAATGGAGCTACTTATTCGTGCATCACGATGGGTGGTTGGAGGAGAACGATTGAAGAGCGGGCTCCGTCTTCCCCCAATCAGGGCGTACATGGACGACATGACGACAATAACAACAACGGTCGCATGTACCAAACGTCTGCTGGAGAAACTCCGGGGAAACATCAAATGGGCACGAATGGAGATTAAACCCAGCAAATCCCGTAGCATCTCCATTGTCAAAGGTAAGCTCACCAATGCAAGGTTCTATGTGGACGACCAGCCAATCCCAACAGTTCTGGAGAAGCCTATCAAAAGCCTTGGCCGATGGTATAGCGCAGAACTTAAAGACTCTGAGCAGGTGGAACAACTCAGGCAGGATACAATCAGCGGCCTCAAGCAGATTAACAACACTGCTCTCCCTGGAAAATTGAAGCTATGGTGCTTTAAGTTTGGGCTGCTACCTCGCCTCATGTGGCCAATTTCCATCTATGAGGTCACCTTATCTCATGTCAATCGGCTTGAGAGACTGGTGAATGCCCAAGTGAGGAAGTGGCTTGGACTGCCGAGATGCCTTTCCAGCATAGGCCTGTATGGCAATGGAGCGCTCTCCCTTCCAATCTCAAGCCTGGTGGAGGAGTACAAATGTGCCAAAACAAGGGTGGAAATGACTCTTACAGAATCCCGGGACCCATGCGTCAGAGATGCGGCTCCAAACCAGGCAACAGGGAGGAAATGGAAACCATCTGCAGCAGTAGCAGTGGCAAAGACCACCCTCAGACACCGGGATATAGTGGGACGAGTCCAACATGGCAGAGGGGGTCTTGGCCTGGAAGCAACAACACCCGCTTGGCAAAAGGCTACTCCGTCTGAACGGCGACACATGGTGGTTGAGGAGGTGCGCAACCAGGGGGAGGCAGCCAGGTGTGCCAAGGCAGTCTCCCAAGCCCAGCAAGGACGCTGGATGAGGTGGGAGGGTGTGGAGAGGAGGAAAATCACGTGGAATGAGATGTGGAGCATGGAGGCTAATAGGCTCAGCTTCATCATCAGAGCCACTTATGATGTCCTGCCCTCTCCAACCAACCTACATCTCTGGTATGGAGAGGACCCAGCCTGCCTGCAGTGTGCAGCCCCAGCAACCCTCAAACACATCCTGGTGGGTTGCAAGACCAGCCTGACTCAAGGAAGATACACCTGGCGCCATAACCAAGGGTTGAAGGGCTTGGCTGCCGAACTTGAGGACAAGAGGGTCACCATCAACGCCATGCCTTTCAAAACCCAGACCACCCTCCCACGGAAGACAACATTCGTCCGACAAGGGGAGAAACGGAGAACCAAGCCATCACCTCCAAACTCAGGCCCACTGGACACAGCCCGGGATTGGGAAATGCGGGTAGACCTCAGCCAGAGGCTCACTTTCCCGCCAGAAATCGCAGCAACCAACCTGCGCCCAGATTTGGTCCTCTGGTCCAAGTCCTGCCGGCGTGTCTTCATTGTGGAGCTGACTGTCCCGTGGGACATCGACGAAGCATTTGAAAGAAAAACGCTGTGTTATGCTAACCTAGCAGCTGATGCTGAGGCGCGGGGATGGAACGTAAAGGTGTGGCCAGTGGAGGTTGGCTGCCGAGGCTTTGTAGCCAGGTCCACCACACGGCTCCTGAAGGAAGTTGGGATCAGAGGACAGGCCCAGCGGAAGGCAATAAAAGAACTTGCCAAAGCAGCCGAACGGAGCAGTCACTGGCTGTGGCTGAAACGGAGGGATGCAACATGGGCTGTTTGATGACCACGGGGTGCCACCATATGACACACACCCAAGTCTGATCAGCCTGTGGCAGGCCAACCTTGGAAGAGGGTGTATTGTGTTAAGAGGCCGAAACACCTGATGAAGACAAGGCACACAACTGATGACGTGTAGATTTGGTGGTGCCCCGCGATCCTGTCCAAACTCCACCCCACAGTCATGTCCGATAGGAGTTATCGTGCTGATATATTTTAGGGATATTAACAGCTAGTCCTATTAAGAATCCTACCTTCTGATTTTTTAAGGCAAGCTATTGAAAACGTCAGAAAATTGGAGAAAGGAGTCTATGTAGTTGATTTGAGAGACTCATTTCATTATTGGACTCACCAAACCACTTACAGTGTTTCAGGTACAAAATGACTGTTTCTCGCTGAGAAACTGCCAAAAAGCGGATTTCTGTCATAACATTGATTTACCTTCTAATTTTTTAAGGCAAGCTATGGAAAACGTCAGAAAATTGGAGAAAGGAGTCTATGTAGTTGATTTGAGAGACTCATTTCATTATTGGACTCACCAAACCACTTACAGTGTTTCAGGTACAAAATGACTGTTTCTCGCTGAGAAAATGCCAAAAAGCGGATTTCTGTCATAACATTGATTTACCTTCTGATTTTTTAAGGCAAGCTATTGAAAACGTTAGAAAATTGGAGAAAGGAGTCTATGTAGTTGATTTGAGAGACTCATTTCATTATTGGACTCACCAAACCACTTACAGTGTTTCAGGTACAAAATGACTGTTTCTCGCTGAGAAAATGCCAAAAAGCGGATTTCTGTCATAACATTGATTTACCTTCTGATTTTTTAAGGCAAGCTATTGAAAACGTTAGAAAATTGGAGAAAGGTGTCTATGTAGTTGATTTGAGAGACTCATTTCATTATTGGACTCACCAAACCACTTACAGTGTTTCAGGTACAAAATGATTGTTTCTCGCTGAGAAAATGCCAAAAAGCGGATTTCTGTCATAACATTGATTTACCTTCTGATTTTTTAAGGCAAGCTATTGAAAACGTTAGAAAATTGGAGAAAGGTGTCTATGTAGTTGATTTGAGAGACTCATTTCATTATTGGACTCACCAAACCACTTACAGTGTTTCAGGTACAAAATGACTGTTTCTCGCTGAGAAAATGCCAAAAAGCGGATTTCTGTCATAACATTGATTTACCTTCTGATTTTTTAAGGCAAGCTATTGAAAACGTTAGAAAATTGGAGAAAGGTGTCTATGTAGTTGATTTGAGAGACTCATTTCATTATTGGACTCACCAAACCACTTACAGTGTTTCAGGTACAAAATGACTGTTTCTCGCTGAGAAAATGCCAAAAAGCGGATTTCTGTCATAACATTGATTTACCTTCTGATTTTTCAAGGCAAGCTATTGAAAACGTCATAAAATTGGAGAAAGGAGTCTATGTAGTTGATTTGAGAGACTCATTTCATTATTGGACTCACCAAACCACTTACAGTGTTTCAGGTACAAAATGACTGTTTCTCGCTGAGAAAATGCCAAAAAGCGGATTTCTGTCATAACATTGATTTACCTTCTGATTTTTTAAGGCAAGCTATTGAAAACGTTAGAAAATTGGAGAAAGGAGTCTATGTAGTTGATTTGAGAGACTCATTTCATTATTGGACTCACCAAACCACTTACAGTGTTTCAGGTACAAAATGACTGTTTCTCGCTGAGAAAATGCCAAAAAGCGGATTTCTGTCATAACATTGATTTACCTTCTTATTTTTTAAGGCAAGCTATTGAAAACGTTAGAAAATTGGAAAAGGTGTCTATGTAGTTGATTTGAGAGACTCATTTCATTATTGGACTCACCAAACCAATTACAGTGTTTCAGGTACAAAATGACTGTTTCTCGCTGAGAAAATGCCAAAAAGCGGATTTCTGTCATAACATTGATTTACCTTCTGATTTTTCAAGGCAAGCTATTGAAAACGTCATAAAATTGGAGAAAGGAGTCTATGTAGTTGATTTGAGAGACTCATTTCATTATTGGACTCACCAAACCACTTACAGTGTTTCAGGTACAAAATGACTGTTTCTCGCTGAGAAAATGCCAAAAAGCGGATTTCTGTCATAACATTGATTTACCTTCTGATTTTTCAAGGCAAGCTATTGAAAACGTCATAAAATTGGAGAAAGGAGTCTATGTAGTTGATTTGAGAGACTCATTTCATTATTGGACTCACCAAACCACTTACAGTGTTTCAGGTACAAAATGACTGTTTCTCGCTGAGAAAATGCCAAAAAGCGGATTTCTGTCATAACATTGATTTACCTTCTGATTTTTTAAGGCAAGCTATTGAAAACGTTAGAAAATTGGAGAAAGGTGTCTATGTAGTTGATTTGAGAGACTCATTTCATTATTGGACTCACCAAACCACTTACAGTGTTTCAGGTACAAAATGACTGTTTCTCGCTGAGAAAATGCCAAAAAGCGGATTTCTGTCATAACATTGATTTACCTTCTGATTTTTCAAGGCAAGCTATTGAAAACGTCATAAAATTGGAGAAAGGAGTCTATGTAGTTGATTTGAGAGACTCATTTCATTATTGGACTCACCAAACCACTTACAGTGTTTCAGGTACAAAATGACTGTTTCTCGCTGAGAAAATGCCAAAAAGCGGATTTCTGTCATAACATTGATTTACCTTCTGATTTTTTAAGGCAAGCTATTGAAAACGTTAGAAAATTGGAGAAAGGTGTCTATGTAGTTGATTTGAGGGACTCATTTCATTATTGGACTCACCAAACCACTTACAGTGTTTCAGGTACAAAATGACTGTTTCTCGCTGAGAAAATGCCAAAAAGCGGATTTCTGTCATAACATTGATTTACCTTCTGATTTTTTAAGGCAAGCTATTGAAAACGTTAGAAAATTGGAGAAAGGTGTCTATGTAGTTGATTTGAGAGACTCATTTCATTATTGGACTCACCAAACCACTTACAGTGTTTCAGGTACAAAATGACTGTTTCTCGCTGAGAAAATGCCAAAAAGCGGATTTCTGTCATAACATTGATTTACCTTCTGATTTTTCAAGGCAAGCTATTGAAAACGTCATAAAATTGGAGAAAGGAGTCTATGTAGTTGATTTGAGAGACTCATTTCATTATTGGACTCACCAAACCACTTACAGTGTTTCAGGTACAAAATGACTGTTTCTCGCTGAGAAAATGCCAAAAAGCGGATTTCTGTCATAACATTGATTTACCTTCTGATTTTTCAAGGCAAGCTATTGAAAACGTCATAAAATTGGAGAAAGGAGTCTATGTAGTTGATTTGAGAGACTCATTTCATTATTGGACTCACCAAACCACTTACAGTGTTTCAGGTACAAAATGACTGTTTCTCGCTGAGAAAATGCCAAAAAGCGGATTTCTGTCATAACATTGATTTACCTTCTGATTTTTTAAGGCAAGCTATTGAAAATGTCAGAAAATTGGAGAAAGGAGTCTATGTAGTTGATTTGAGAGACTCATTTCATTATTGGACTCACCAAACCGCTTACAGTGTTTCAGGTACAAAATGACTGTTTCTCGCTGAGAAAATGCCAAAAAGCGGATTTCTGTCATAACATTGATTTACCTTCTGATTTTTTAAGGCAAGCTATTGAAAACGTTAGAAAATTGGAGAAAGGTGTTTATGTAGTTGATTTGAGAGACTCATTTCATTATTGGACTCACCAAACCACTTACAGTGTTTCAGGTACAAAATGATTGTTTCTCGCTGAGAAAATGCCAAAAAGCGGATTTCTGTCATAACATTGATTTACCTTCTGATTTTTTAAGGCAAGCTATTGAAAACGTTAGAAAATTGGAGAAAGGTGTCTATGTAGTTGATTTGAGAGACTCATTTCATTATTGGACTCACCAAACCACTTACAGTGTTTCAGGTACAAAATGACTGTTTCTCGCTGAGAAAATGCCAAAAAGCGGATTTCTGTCATAACATTGATTTACCTTCTGATTTTTCAAGGCAAGCTATTGAAAACGTCATAAAATTGGAGAAATGAGTCTATGTAGTTGATTTGAGAGACTCATTTCATTATTGGACTCACCAAACCACTTACAGTGTTTCAGGTACAAAATGACTGTTTCTCGCTGAGAAAATGCCAAAAAGCGGATTTCTGTCATAACATTGATTTACCTTCTGATTTTTTAAGGCAAGCTATTGAAAACGTTAGAAAATTGGAGAAAGGAGTCTATGTAGTTGATTTGAGAGACTCATTTCATTATTGGACTCACCAAACCACTTACAGTGTTTCAGGTACAAAATGACTGTTTCTCGCTGAGAAAATGCCAAAAAGCGGATTTCTGTCATAACATTGATTTACCTTCTTATTTTTTAAGGCAAGCTATTGAAAACGTTAGAAAATTGGAAAAGGTGTCTATGTAGTTGATTTGAGAGACTCATTTCATTATTGGACTCACCAAACCAATTACAGTGTTTCAGGTACAAAATGACTGTTTCTCGCTGAGAAAATGCCAAAAAGCGGATTTCTGTCATAACATTGATTTACCTTCTGATTTTTCAAGGCAAGCTATTGAAAACGTCATAAAATTGGAGAAAGGAGTCTATGTAGTTGATTTGAGAGACTCATTTCATTATTGGACTCACCAAACCACTTACAGTGTTTCAGGTACAAAATGACTGTTTCTCGCTGAGAAAATGCCAAAAAGCGGATTTCTGTCATAACATTGATTTACCTTCTGATTTTTCAAGGCAAGCTATTGAAAACGTCATAAAATTGGAGAAAGGAGTCTATGTAGTTGATTTGAGAGACTCATTTCATTATTGGACTCACCAAACCACTTACAGTGTTTCAGGTACAAAATGACTGTTTCTCGCTGAGAAAATGCCAAAAAGCGGATTTCTGTCATAACATTGATTTACCTTCTGATTTTTTAAGGCAAGCTATTGAAAACGTTAGAAAATTGGAGAAAGGTGTCTATGTAGTTGATTTGAGAGACTCATTTCATTATTGGACTCACCAAACCACTTACAGTGTTTCAGGTACAAAATGACTGTTTCTCGCTGAGAAAATGCCAAAAAGCGGATTTCTGTCATAACATTGATTTACCTTCTGATTTTTCAAGGCAAGCTATTGAAAACGTCATAAAATTGGAGAAAGGAGTCTATGTAGTTGATTTGAGAGACTCATTTCATTATTGGACTCACCAAACCACTTACAGTGTTTCAGGTACAAAATGACTGTTTCTCGCTGAGAAAATGCCAAAAAGCGGATTTCTGTCATAACATTGATTTACCTTCTGATTTTTTAAGGCAAGCTATTGAAAACGTTAGAAAATTGGAGAAAGGTGTCTATGTAGTTGATTTGAGGGACTCATTTCATTATTGGACTCACCAAACCACTTACAGTGTTTCAGGTACAAAATGACTGTTTCTCGCTGAGAAAATGCCAAAAAGCGGATTTCTGTCATAACATTGATTTACCTTCTGATTTTTTAAGGCAAGCTATTGAAAACGTTAGAAAATTGGAGAAAGGTGTCTATGTAGTTGATTTGAGAGACTCATTTCATTATTGGACTCACCAAACCACTTACAGTGTTTCAGGTACAAAATGACTGTTTCTCGCTGAGAAAATGCCAAAAAGCGGATTTCTGTCATAACATTGATTTACCTTCTGATTTTTCAAGGCAAGCTATTGAAAACGTCATAAAATTGGAGAAAGGAGTCTATGTAGTTGATTTGAGAGACTCATTTCATTATTGGACTCACCAAACCACTTACAGTGTTTCAGGTACAAAATGACTGTTTCTCGCTGAGAAAATGCCAAAAAGCGGATTTCTGTCATAACATTGATTTACCTTCTGATTTTTCAAGGCAAGCTATTGAAAACGTCATAAAATTGGAGAAAGGAGTCTATGTAGTTGATTTGAGAGACTCATTTCATTATTGGACTCACCAAACCACTTACAGTGTTTCAGGTACAAAATGACTGTTTCTCGCTGAGAAAATGCCAAAAAGCGGATTTCTGTCATAACATTGATTTACCTTCTGATTTTTTAAGGCAAGCTATTGAAAATGTCAGAAAATTGGAGAAAGGAGTCTATGTAGTTGATTTGAGAGACTCATTTCATTATTGGACTCACCAAACCGCTTACAGTGTTTCAGGTACAAAATGACTGTTTCTCGCTGAGAAAATGCCAAAAAGCGGATTTCTGTCATAACATTGATTTACCTTCTGATTTTTTAAGGCAAGCTATTGAAAACGTTAGAAAATTGGAGAAAGGTGTTTATGTAGTTGATTTGAGAGACTCATTTCATTATTGGACTCACCAAACCACTTACAGTGTTTCAGGTACAAAATGATTGTTTCTCGCTGAGAAAATGCCAAAAAGCGGATTTCTGTCATAACATTGATTTACCTTCTGATTTTTTAAGGCAAGCTATTGAAAACGTTAGAAAATTGGAGAAAGGTGTCTATGTAGTTGATTTGAGAGACTCATTTCATTATTGGACTCACCAAACCACTTACAGTGTTTCAGGTACAAAATGACTGTTTCTCGCTGAGAAAATGCCAAAAAGCGGATTTCTGTCATAACATTGATTTACCTTCTGATTTTTCAAGGCAAGCTATTGAAAACGTCATAAAATTGGAGAAATGAGTCTATGTAGTTGATTTGAGAGACTCATTTCATTATTGGACTCACCAAACCACTTACAGTGTTTCAGGTACAAAATGACTGTTTCTCGCTGAGAAAATGCCAAAAAGCGGATTTCTGTCATAACATTGATTTACCTTCTGATTTTTTAAGGCAAGCTATTGAAAACGTTAGAAAATTGGAGAAAGGAGTCTATGTAGTTGATTTGAGAGACTCATTTCATTATTGGACTCACCAAACCACTTACAGTGTTTCAGGTACAAAATGACTGTTTCTCGCTGAGAAAATGCCAAAAAGCGGATTTCTGTCATAACATTGATTTACCTTCTGATTTTTTAAGGCAAGCTATTGAAAACGTTAGAAAATTGGAGAAAGGTGTCTATGTAGTTGATTTGAGCGACTCATTTCATTATTGGACTCACCAAACCACTTACAGTGTTTCAGGTACAAAATTACTGTTTCTCGCTGAGAAAATGCCAAAAAGCGGATTTCTGTCATAACATTGATTTACCTTCTGATTTTTCAAGGCAAGCTATTGAAAATGTCGGAAAATTGGAGAAAGGAGTCTATGTAGTTGATTTGAGAGACTCATTTCATTATTGGACTCACCAAACCACTTACAGTGTTTCAGGTACAAAATGACTGTTTCTCGCTGAGAAAATGCCAAAAAGCGGATTTCTGTCATAACATTGATTTACCTTCTGATCTTTTAAGGCAAGCTATTGAAAACGTTAGAAAATTGGAGAAAGGTGTCTATGTAGTTGATTTGAGAGACTCATTTCATTATTGGACTCTCCAAACCGCTTACAGTGTTTCAGGTACAAAATGACTGTTTCTCGCTGAGAAAATGCCAAAAAGCGGATTTCTGTCATAACATTGATTTACCTTCTGATTTTTCAAGGCAAGCTATTGAAAATGTCGGAAAATTGGAGAAAGGAGTCTATGTAGTTGATTTGAGAGACTCATTTCATTATTGGACTCACCAAACCACTTACAGTGTTTCAGGTTCAAAATGACTGTTTCTCGCTGAGAAACTGCCAAAAAGCGGATTTCTGTAATAACATTGTTTCAAGTGTCTGAGAGAGCTTAGCAAGGGGCCTCGCATTGACCATTACTTCCTTAGAGGTAGGGCAAATCAGTCGAGTGAAGCCCAATGGCAGGATATTCACCACAGGGTATCAGAACCCCAGACGAAGCTCAATCAAGCACAGATCCATTTATGAACATCAGCCCAGAGCCCATCCAGCCACAGACAGCAGTAGAGCTGGACGAAAACCTCAAATCTTGTGGCCTAAATCCTGTCAGAAAAAGGAGTGGGAAACCACAGACACAGACCTCGTCCACCTTTTAGAAGGTCTGAAAGGGGGTGTGGAGAAAAAACTGGACAAGATCGGAGAGACCATTTATAGCTATGGAGCAGAGAGATTTGGTGTGAAACGTGAGAACTTGCAGACACAGAAGGAACCATCTGCTCATCTCAAGTCCAGGAGACAACAAGAGATTCAGAGACTCGTGAAAGAAAGGAGGTGCCTGAGGAAACAATGGAAGAAGGCCACGGAAGTGGAAAGGAAAGGCCTTGGGGCACTACAGGGCGACATCAAGCAGCGTCTGGCAGCACTGCGAAGAGCAGAATGCCTGAGAAGGCAACATAAGAAGAGAGAGCGAACGAGGACTGCCTTCTACAGAGATCCCTATAAATTTGTTAAGGACCTCTTTGTCAGGGAGAAATCTGGGACCCTCAAAGTACCCATAAGAGAACTGGAAGAACATCTTCGGAAGACCTACTCCGACAAACAGAGGCATGTGCCAGCCAGCATTCCGGAGGATATGCCACCCATCCAACCACCTGAGCACCAGATGGAAACAAGGCCCCCCACATGGAGCGAAGTTGAGAGCACAGTAAAACGGGCAAGAACAGCTTCAGCCCCGGGGCCCAACGGCATTCCATACAGGGTGTATAAGAACACGCCAGGCATCTTGAAATACCTCTGGAAGCTTATGAAAGTGGCATGGGAAAAAGGAATGATACCAAAGGCATGGCGACGGGCAGGAGGGATCCTGATTCCCAAAGAGAAGAATTCCTCAACCATCGAGCAGTTTCGCCAGATCAGCCTTCTCAATGTGGAAGGAAAGATTTTCTTCAGTGTCGTGGCCCGTAGGCTCTCAGCATTCCTGCTGGCGAACAACTTTGTTGACACCTCAGTGCAAAAGGCAGGGATAAGTGGGTTCTCAGGTTGCTTGGAACACACAAATGTCATCGGGCACCAAGTACAGACGGCCAAGAAGGAGAAGAAAGACCTGCATGTGGTGTTTTTAGATCTTGCCAATGCCTTCGGGTCAGTGCCTCATGAGATCTTGTGGACAGCGTTCAACTTCTTTCAAGTGCCAGAGGGCATCACAAGTCTAGTCAAAGCCTACTTCCAGGATCTCCAATTCTGTGTTACAGCACAGGATAGTACAACTGCCTGGCAGCACCTTGAGATAGGCATTATGGCGGGCTGCACCATCTCGCCACTGGTGTTTACAATGGCAATGGAGCTACTTATTCGTGCATCACGATGGGTGGTTGGAGGAGAACGATTGAAGAGCGGGCTCCGTCTTCCCCCAATCAGGGCGTACATGGACGACATGACGACAATAACAACAACGGTCGCATGTACCAAACGTCTGCTGGAGAAACTCCGGGGAAACATCAAATGGGCACGAATGGAGATTAAACCCAGCAAATCCCGTAGCATCTCCATTGTCAAAGGTAAGCTCACCAATGCAAGGTTCTATGTGGACGACCAGCCAATCCCAACAGTTCTGGAGAAGCCTATCAAAAGCCTTGGCCGATGGTATAGCGCAGAACTTAAAGACTCTGAGCAGGTGGAACAACTCAGGCAGGATACAATCAGCGGCCTCAAGCAGATTAACAACACTGCTCTCCCTGGAAAATTGAAGCTATGGTGCTTTAAGTTTGGGCTGCTACCTCGCCTCATGTGGCCAATTTCCATCTATGAGGTCACCTTATCTCATGTCAATCGGCTTGAGAGACTGGTGAATGCCCAAGTGAGGAAGTGGCTTGGACTGCCGAGATGCCTTTCCAGCATAGGCCTGTATGGCAATGGAGCGCTCTCCCTTCCAATCTCAAGCCTGGTGGAGGAGTACAAATGTGCCAAAATAAGGGTGGAAATGACTCTTACAGAATCCCGGGACCCATGCGTCAGAGATGCGGCTCCAAACCAGGCAACAGGGAGGAAATGGAAACCATCTGCAGCAGTAGCAGTGGCAAAGACCACCCTCAGACACCGGGATATAGTGGGACGAGTCCAACATGGCAGAGGGGGTCTTGGCCTGGAAGCAACAACACCCGCTTGGCAAAAGGCTACTCCGTCTGAACGGCGACACATGGTGGTTGAGGAGGTGCGCAACCAGGGGGAGGCAGCCAGGTGTGCCAAGGCAGTCTCCCAAGCCCAGCAAGGACGCTGGATGAGGTGGGAGGGTGTGGAGAGGAGGAAAATCACGTGGAATGAGATGTGGAGCATGGAGGCTAATAGGCTCAGCTTCATCATCAGAGCCACTTATGATGTCCTGCCCTCTCCAACCAACCTACATCTCTGGTATGGAGAGGACCCAGCCTGCCTGCAGTGTGCAGCCCCAGCAACCCTCAAACACATCCTGGTGGGTTGCAAGACCAGCCTGACTCAAGGAAGATACACCTGGCGCCATAACCAAGGGTTGAAGGGCTTGGCTGCCGAACTTGAGGACAAGAGGGTCACCATCAACGCCATGCCTTTCAAAACCCAGACCACCCTCCCACGGAAGACAACATTCGTCCGACAAGGGGAGAAACGGAGAACCAAGCCATCACCTCCAAACTCAGGCCCACTGGACACAGCCCGGGATTGGGAAATGCGGGTAGACCTCAGCCAGAGGCTCACTTTCCCGCCAGAAATCGCAGCAACCAACCTGCGCCCAGATTTGGTCCTCTGGTCCAAGTCCTGCCGGCGTGTCTTCATTGTGGAGCTGACTGTCCCGTGGGACATCGACGAAGCATTTGAAAGAAAAACGCTGTGTTATGCTAACCTAGCAGCTGATGCTGAGGCGCGGGGATGGAACGTAAAGGTGTGGCCAGTGGAGGTTGGCTGCCGAGGCTTTGTAGCCAGGTCCACCACACGGCTCCTGAAGGAAGTTGGGATCAGAGGACAGGCCCAGCGGAAGGCAATAAAAGAACTTGCCAAAGCAGCCGAACGGAGCAGTCACTGGCTGGGGCTGAAACGGAGGGATGCAACATGGGCTGTTTGATGACCACGGGGTGCCACCATATGACACACACCCAAGTCTGATCAGCCTGTGGCAGGCCAACCTTGGAAGAGGGTGTATTGTGTTAAGAGGCCGAAACACCTGATGAAGACAAGGCACACAACTGATGACGTGTAGATTTGGTGGTGCCCCGCGATCCTGTCCAAACTCCACCCCACAGTCATGTCCGATAGGAGTTATCGTGCTGATATATTTTAGGGATATTAACAGCTAGTCCTATTAAGAATCCTACCTTCTGATTTTTTAAGGCAAGCTATTGAAAACGTCAGAAAATTGGAGAAAGGAGTCTATGTAGTTGATTTGAGAGACTCATTTCATTATTGGACTCACCAAACCACTTACAGTGTTTCAGGTACAAAATGACTGTTTCTCGCTGAGAAACTGCCAAAAAGCGGATTTCTGTCATAACATTGATTTACCTTCTAATTTTTTAAGGCAAGCTATGGAAAACGTCAGAAAATTGGAGAAAGGAGTCTATGTAGTTGATTTGAGAGACTCATTTCATTATTGGACTCACCAAACCACTTACAGTGTTTCAGGTACAAAATGACTGTTTCTCGCTGAGAAAATGCCAAAAAGCGGATTTCTGTCATAACATTGATTTACCTTCTGATTTTTTAAGGCAAGCTATTGAAAACGTTAGAAAATTGGAGAAAGGAGTCTATGTAGTTGATTTGAGAGACTCATTTCATTATTGGACTCACCAAACCACTTACAGTGTTTCAGGTACAAAATGACTGTTTCTCGCTGAGAAAATGCCAAAAAGCGGATTTCTGTCATAACATTGATTTACCTTCTGATTTTTTAAGGCAAGCTATTGAAAACGTTGGAAAATTGGAAAAAGGTGTCTATGTAGTTGATTTGAGGGACTCATTTCATTATTGGACTCACCAAACCACTTACAGTGTTTCAGGTACAAAATGACTGTTTCTCGCTGAGAAAATGCCAAAAAGCGGATTTCTGTCATAACATTGATTTACCTTCTGATTTTTTAAGGCAAGCTATTGAAAACGTTAGAAAATTGGAGAAAGGTGTCTATGTAGTTGATTTGAGCGACTCATTTCATTATTGGACTCACCAAACCACTTACAGTGTTTCAGGTACAAAATGACTGTTTCTCGCTGAGAAAATGCCAAAAAGCGGATTTCTGTCATAACATTGATTTACCTTCTGATTTTTCAAGGCAACCTATTGAAAACGTCGGAAAATTGGAGAAAGGAGTCTATGTAGTTGATTTGAGAGACTCATTTCATTATTGGACTCACCAAACCACTTACAGTGTTTCAGGTACAAAATGACTGTTTCTCGCTGAGAAAATGCCAAAAAGCGGATTTCTGTCATAACATTGATTTACCTTCTGATTTTTTAAGGCAAGCTATTGAAAACGTTAGAAAATTGGAGAAAGGTGTATATGTAGTTGATTTGAGAGACTCATTTCATTATTGGACTCTCCAAACCGCTTACAGTGTTTCAGGTACAAAATGACTGTTTCTCGCTGAGAAAAGGCCAAAAAGCGGATTTCTGTCATAACATTGATTTACCTTCTTATTTTTTAAGGCAAGCTATTGAAAACGTTAGAAAATTGGAGAAAGGTGTCTATGTAGTTGATTTGAGAGACTCATTTCATTATTGGACTCACCAAACCACTTACAGTGTTTCAGGTACAAAATGACTGTTTCTCGCTGAGAAAATGCCAAAAAGCGGATTTCTGTCATAACATTGATTTACCTTCTGATTTTTCAAGGCAAGCTATTGAAAACGTCATAAAATTGGAGAAAGGAGTCTAAGTAGTTGATTTGAGGGACTCATTTCATTATTGGACTCACCAAACCACTTACAGTGTTTCAGGTACAAAATGACTGTTTCTCGCTGAGAAAATGCCAAAAAGCGGATTTCTGTCATAACATTGATTTACCTTCTGATTTTTCAAGGCAAGCTATTGAAAATGTCGGAAAATTGGAGAAAGGAGTCTATGTAGTTGATTTGAGAGACTCATTTCATTATTGGACTCACCAAACCACTTACAGTGTTTCAGGTACAAAATGACTGTTTCTCGCTGAGAAAATGCCAAAAAGCGGATTTCTGTCATAACATTGATTTACCTTCTGATTTTTTAAGGCAAGCTATTGAAAACGTTAGAAAATTGGAGAAAGGAGTCTATGTAGTTGATTTGAGAGACTCATTTCATTATTGGACTCACCAAACCACTTACAGTGTTTCAGGTTCAAAATGACTGTTTCTCGCTGAGAAACTGCCAAAAAGCGGATTTCTGTAATAACATTGTTTCAAGTGTCTGAGAGAGCTTAGCAAGGGGCCTCGCATTGACCATTACTTCCTTAGAGGTAGGGCAAATCAGTCGAGTGAAGCCCAATGGCAGGATATTCACCACAGGGTATCAGAACCCCAGACGAAGCTCAATCAAGCACAGATCCATTTATGAACATCAGCCCAGAGCCCATCCAGCCACAGACAGCAGTAGAGCTGGACGAAAACCTCAAATCTTGTGGCCTAAATCCTGTCAGAAAAAGGAGTGGGAAACCACAGACACAGACCTCGTCCACCTTTTAGAAGGTCTGAAAGGGGGTGTGGAGAAAAAACTGGACAAGATCGGAGAGACCATTTATAGCTATGGAGCAGAGAGATTTGGTGTGAAACGTGAGAACTTGCAGACACAGAAGGAACCATCTGCTCATCTCAAGTCCAGGAGACAACAAGAGATTCAGAGACTCGTGAAAGAAAGGAGGTGCCTGAGGAAACAATGGAAGAAGGCCACGGAAGTGGAAAGGAAAGGCCTTGGGGCACTACAGGGCGACATCAAGCAGCGTCTGGCAGCACTGCGAAGAGCAGAATGCCTGAGAAGGCAACATAAGAAGAGAGAGCGAACGAGGACTGCCTTCTACAGAGATCCCTATAAATTTGTTAAGGACCTCTTTGTCAGGGAGAAATCTGGGACCCTCAAAGTACCCATAAGAGAACTGGAAGAACATCTTCGGAAGACCTACTCCGACAAACAGAGGCATGTGCCAGCCAGCATTCCGGAGGATATGCCACCCATCCAACCACCTGAGCACCAGATGGAAACAAGGCCCCCCACATGGAGCGAAGTTGAGAGCACAGTAAAACGGGCAAGAACAGCTTCAGCCCCGGGGCTCAACGGCATTCCATACAGGGTGTATAAGAACACGCCAGGCGTCTTGAAATACCTCTGGAAGCTTATGAAAGTGGCATGGGAAAAAGGAATGATACCAAAGGCATGGCGACGGGCAGGAGGGATCCTGATTCCCAAAGAGAAGAATTCCTCAACCATCGAGCAGTTTCGCCAGATCAGCCTTCTCAATGTGGAAGGAAAGATTTTCTTCAGTGTCGTGGCCCGTAGGCTCTCAGCATTCCTGCTGGCGAACAACTTTGTTGACACCTCAGTGCAAAAGGCAGGGATAAGGGGGTTCTCAGGTTGCTTGGAACACACAAATGTCATCTGGCACCAAGTACAGACGGCCAAGAAGGAGAAGAAAGACCTGCATGTGGTGTTTTTAGATCTTGCCAATGCCTTCGGGTCAGTGCCTCATGAGATCTTGTGGACAGCGTTCAACTTCTTTCAAGTGCCAGAGGGCATCACAAGTCTAGTCAAAGCCTACTTCCAGGATCTCCAATTCTGTGTTACAGCACAGGATAGTACAACTGCCTGGCAGCACCTTGAGATAGGCATTATGGCGGGCTGCACCATCTCGCCACTGGTGTTTACAATGGCAATGGAGCTACTTATTCGTGCATCACGATGGGTGGTTGGAGGAGAACGATTGAAGAGCGGGCTCCGTCTTCCCCCAATCAGGGCGTACATGGACGACATGACGACAATAACAACAACGGTCGCATGTACCAAACGTCTGCTGGAGAAACTCCGGGGAAACATCAAATGGGCACGAATGGAGCATCTCCATTGTCAAAGGTAAGCTCACCAATGCAAGGTTCCATGTGGACGACCAGCCAATCCCAACAAGTTCTGGAGAAGCCTATCAAAAGCCTTGGCCGATGGTATAGCGCAGAACTTAAAGACTCTGAGCAGGTGGAACAACTCAGGAAGGATACAATCAGCGGCCTCAAGCAGATTAACAACACTGCTCTCCCTGGAAAATTGAAGCTATGGTGCTTTAAGTTTGGGCTGCTACCTCGCCTCATGTGGCCAATTTCCATCTATGAGGTCACCTTATCTCATGTCAATCGGCTTGAGAGACTGGTGAATGCCCAAGTGAGGAAGTGGCCTGGACTGCCGAGATGCCTTTCCAGCATAGGCCTGTATGGCAATGGAGCGCTCTCCCTTCCAATCTCAAGCCTGGTGGAGGAGTACAAATGTGCCAAAACAAGGGTGGAAATGACTCTTACAGAATCCCGGGACCCATTCGTCAGAGATGCGGCTCCAAACCTGGCAACAGGGAGGAAATGGAAACCATCTGCAGCAGTAGCAGTGGCAAAGACCACCCTCAGACACCGGGATATAGTGGGACGAGTCCAACATGGCAGAGGGGGTCTTGGCCTGGAAGCAACAACACCCGCTTGGCAAAAGGCTACTCCGTCTGAACGGCGACACATGGTGGTTGAGGAGGTGCGCAACCAGGAGGAGGCAGCCAGGTGTGCCAAGGCAGTCTCCCAAGCCCAGCAAGGACGCTGGATGAGGTGGGAGGGTGTGGAGAGGAGGAAAATCACGTGGAATGAGATGTGGAGCATGGAGGCTAATAGGCTCAGCTTCATCATCAGAGCCACTTATGATGTCCTGCCCTCTCCAACCAACCTACATCTCTGGTATGGAGAGGACCCAGCCTGCCTGCAGTGTGCAGCCCCAACAACCCTCAAACACATCCTGGTGGGTTGCAAGACCAGCCTGACTCAAGGAAGATACACCTGGCGCCATAACCAAGTGTTGAAGGGCTTGGCTGCCGAACTTGAGGACAAGAGGGTCACCATCAACGCCATGCCTTTCAAAACCCAGACCACCCTCCCACGGAAGACAACATTCGTCCGACAAGGGGAGAAACGGAGAACCAAGCCATCACCTCCAAACTAAGGCCCACTGGACACAGCCCGGGATTGGGACCTCAGCCAGAGGCTCACTTTCCCGCCAGAAATCGCAGCAACCAACCTGCGCCCAGATTTGGTCCTCTGGTCCAAGTCCTGCCGGCGTGTCTTCATTGTGGAGCTGACTGTCCCGTGGGAGGATAACATCGACGAAGCATTCGAAAGAAAAAGGCTGTGTTATGCTAACCGAGCAGCTGATGCTGAGGCGCGGGGATGGAACGTAAAGGTGTGGCCAGTGGAGGTTGGCTGCCGAGGCTTTGTAGCCAGGTCCACCACACGGCTCCTGAAGGAAGTTGGGATCAGAGGACAGGCCCAGCGGAAGGCAATAAAAGAACTTGCCAAAGCAGCCGAACGGAGCAGTCACTGGCTGTGGCTGAAACGGAGGGATGCAACATGGGCTGTTTCATGACCACGGGGTGCCACCATATGACACACACCCAGGTCTGATCAGCCTGTGGCAGGCCAACCTTGGAAGAGGGTGTATTGTGTTAAGAGGCCGAAACACCTGATGAAGACAAGGCACACAACTGATGACGTGTAGATTTGGTGGTGCCCCGCGATCCTGTCCAAACTCCACCCAACAGTCATGTCCGATAGGAGTTATCGTGCTGATATATTTTAGGCATATTAACAGCTAGTCCTATTAAGAATCCTACCTTCTGATTTTTTAAGGCAAGCTATTGAAAACGTCAGAAAATTGGAGAAAGGAGTCTATGTAGTTGATTTGAGAGACTCATTTCATTATTGGACTCACCAAACCACTTACAGTGTTTCAGGTACAAAATGACTGTTTCTCGCTGAGAAAATGCCAAAAAGCGGATTTCTGTCATAACATTGATTTACTTTCTGATCTTTTAAGGCAAGCTATTGAAAACGTTAGAAAATTGGAGAAAGGTGTCTATGTAGTTGATTTGAGAGACTCATTTCATTATTGGACTCACCAAACCACTTACAGTGTTTCAGGTACAAAATGACTGTTTCTCGCTGAGAAAATGCCAAAAAGCGGATTTCTGTCATAACATTGATTTACCTTCTGATCTTTTAAGGCAAGCTATTGAAAACGTTAGAAAATTGGAGAAAGGTGTCTATGTAGTTGATTTGAGAGACTCATTTCATTATTGGACTCTCCAAACCGCTTACAGTGTTTCAGGTACAAAATGACTGTTTCTCGCTGAGAAAATGCCAAAAAGCGGATTTCTGTCATAACATTGATTTACCTTCTGATTTTTCAAGGCAAGCTATTGAAAATGTCGGAAAATTGGAGAAAGGAGTCTATGTAGTTGATTTGAGAGACTCATTTCATTATTGGACTCACCAAACCACTTACAGTGTTTCAGGTACAAAATGACTGTTTCTCGCTGAGAAAATGCCAAAAAGCGGATTTCTGTCATAACATTGATTTACCTTCTGATTTTTTAAGGCAAGCTATTGAAAATGTCGGAAAATTGGAGAAAGGAGTCTATGTAGTTGATTTGAGAGACTCATTTCATTATTGGACTCACTAAACCACTTACAGTGTTTCAGGTACAAAATGACTGTTTCTTGCTGAGAAAATGCCAAAAAGCGGATTTCTGTCATAACATTGATTTACCTTCTGATTTTTTAAGGCAAGCTATTGAAAACGTTAGAAAATTGGAGAAAGGTGTCTATGTAGTTGATTTGAGAGACTCATTTCATTATTGGACTCTCCAAACCGCTTACAGTGTTTCAGGTACAAAATGACTGTTTCTCGCTGAGAAAATGCCAAAAAGCGGATTTCTGTCATAACATTGATTTACCTTCTTATTTTTTAAGGCAAGCTATTGAAAACGTTAGAAAATTGGAAAAGGTGTCTATGTAGTTGATTTGAGAGACTCATTTCATTATTGGACTCACCAAACCACTTACAGTGTTTCAGGTACAAAATGACTGTTTCTCGCTGAGAAAATGCCAAAAAGCGGATTTCTGTCATAACATTGATTTACCTTCTGATTTTTCAAGGCAAGCTATTGAAAACGTCATAAAATTGGAGAAAGGAGTCTATGTAGTTGATTTGAGAGACTCATTTCATTATTGGACTCACCAAACCACTTACAGTGTTTCAGGTACAAAATGACTGTTTCTCGCTGAGAAAATGCCAAAAAGCGGATTTCTGTCATAACATTGATTTACCTTCTGATTTTTTAAGGCAAGCTATTGAAAATGTCGGAAAATTGGAGAAAGGAGTCTATGTAGTTGATTTGAGAGACTCATTTCATTATTGGACTCACCAAACCGCTTACAGTGTTTCAGGTACAAAATGACTGTTTCTCGCTGAGAAAATGCCAAAAAGCGGATTTCTGTCATAACATTGATTTACCTTCTGATTTTTTAAGGCAAGCTATTGAAAACGTTAGAAAATTGGAGAAAGGTGTCTATGTAGTTGATTTGAGAGACTCATTTCATTATTGGACTCACCAAACCACTTACAGTGTTTCAGGTACAAAATGACTGTTTCTCGCTGAGAAAATGCCAAAAAGCGGATTTCTGTCATAACATTGATTTACCTTCTGATTTTTTAAGGCAAGCTATTGAAAACGTTAGAAAATTGGAGAAAGGTGTCTATGTAGTTGATCTGAGCGACTCATTTCATTATTGGACTCACCAAACCACTTACATTGTTTCAGGTACAAAATGACTGTTTCTCGCTGAGAAAATGCCAAAAAGCGGATTTCTGTCATAACATTGATTTACCTTCTTATTTTTTAAGGCAAGCTATTGAAAACGTTAGAAAATTGGAGAAAGGTGTCTATGTAGTTGATTTGAGAGACTCATTTCATTATTGGACTCACCATACCACTTACAGTGTTTCAGGTACAAAATGACTGTTTCTCGCTGAGAAAATGCCAAAAAGCGGATTTCTGTCATAACATTGATTTACCTTCTGATTTTTCAAGGCAAGCTATTGAAGATGTCATAAAATTGGAGAAAGGAGTCTATGTAGTTGATTTGAGAGACTCATTTCATTATTGGACTCACCAAACCACTTACAGTGTTTCAGGTACAAAATGACTGTTTCTCGCTGAGAAAATGCCAAAAAGCGGATTTCTGTCATAACATTGATTTACCTTCTGATCTTTTAAGGCAAGCTATTGAAAACGTTAGAAAATTGGAGAAAGGTGTCTATGTAGTTGATTTGAGAGACTCATTTCATTATTGGACTCTCCAAACCGCTTACAGTGTTTCAGGTACAAAATGACTGTTTCTCGCTGAGAAAATGCCAAAAAGCGGATTTCTGTCATAACATTGATTTACCTTCTTATTTTTTAAGGCAAGCTATTGAAAACGCTAGAAAATTGGAGAAAGGAGTCTATGTAGTTGATTTGAGAGACTCATTTCATTATTGGACTCACCAAACCACTTACAGTGTTTCAGGTACAAAATGACTGTTTCTCGCTGAGAAAATGCCAAAAAGCGGATTTCTGTCATAACATTGATTTACTTTCTGATCTTTTAAGGCAAGCTATTGAAAACGTTAGAAAATTGGAGAAAGGTGTCTATGTAGTTGATTTGAGAGACTCATTTCATTATTGGACTCTCCAAACCGCTTACAGTGTTTCAGGTACAAAATGACTGTTTCTCGCTGAGAAAATGCCAAAAAGCGGATTTCTGTCATAACATTGATTTACCTTCTTATTTTTTAAGGCAAGCTATTGAAAACGTTAGAAAATTGGAGAAAGGTGTCTATGTAGTTGATTTGAGAGACTCATTTCATTATTGGACTCACCAAACCACTTACAGTGTTTCAGGTACAAAATGATTGTTTCTCGCTGAGAAAATGCCAAAAAGCGGATTTCTGTCATAATATTGATTTACCTTCTGATTTTTTAAGGCAAGCTATTGAAAACGTTAGAAAATTGGAGAAAGGTGTCTATGTAGTTGATTTGAGAGACTCATTTCATTATTGGACTCTCCAAACCGCTTACAGTGTTTCAGGTACAAAATGACTGTTTCTCGCTGAGAAAATGCCAAAAAGCGGATTTCTGTCATAACATTGATTTACCTTCTTATTTTTTAAGGCAAGCTATTGAAAACGTTAGAAAATTGGAAAAGGTGTCTATGTAGTTGATTTGAGAGACTCATTTCATTATTGGACTCACCAAACCACTTACAGTGTTTCAGGTACAAAATGACTGTTTCTCGCTGAGAAAATGCCAAAAAGCGGATTTCTGTCATAACATTGATTTACCTTCTGATTTTTCAAGGCAAGCTATTGAAAACGTCATAAAATTGGAGAAAGGAGTCTATGTAGTTGATTTGAGAGACTCATTTCATTATTGGACTCACCAAACCACTTACAGTGTTTCAGGTACAAAATGACTGTTTCTCGCTGAGAAAATGCCAAAAAGCGGATTTCTGTCATAACATTGATTCACCTTCTGATTTTTTAAGGCAAGCTATTGAAAATGTCGGAAAATTGGAGAAAGGAGTCTATGTAGTTGATTTGAGAGACTCATTTCATTATTGGACTCACCAAACCGCTTACATTGTTTCAGGTACAAAATGACTGTTTCTCGCTGAGAAAATGCCAAAAAGCGGATTTCTGTCATAACATTGATTTACCTTCTTATTTTTTAAGGCAAGCTATTGAAAACGTTAGAAAATTGGAGAAAGGTGTCTATGTAGTTGATTTGAGAGACTCATTTCATTATTGGACTCACCATACCACTTACAGTGTTTCAGGTACAAAATGACTGTTTCTCGCTGAGAAAATGCCAAAAAGCGGATTTCTGTCATAACATTGATTTACCTTCTGATTTTTCAAGGCAAGCTATTGAAGATGTCATAAAATTGGAGAAAGGAGTCTATGTAGTTGATTTGAGAGACTCATTTCATTATTGGACACACCAAACCACTTACAGTGTTTCAGGTACAAAATGACTGTATCTCGCTGAGAAAATGCCAAAAAGCGGATTTCTGTCATAACATTGATTTACCTTCTGATTTTTTAAGGCAAGCTATTGAAAACGTTAGAAAATTGGAGAAAGGTGTCTATGTAGTTGATTTGAGAGACTCATTTCATTATTGGACTCACCAAACCACTTACAGTGTTTCAGGTACAAAATGACTGTTTCTCGCTGAGAAAATGCCAAAAAGCGGATTTTTTGTCATAACATTGATTTACCTTCTGATTTTTCAAGGCAAGCTATTGAAAACGTCATAAAATTGGAGAAAGGAGTCTATGTAGTTGATTTGAGGGACTCATTTCATTATTGGACTCACCAAACCACTTACAGTGTTTCAGGTACAAAATGACTGTTTCTCGCTGAGAAAATGCCAAAAAGCGGATTTCTGTCATAACATTGATTTACCTTCTGATTTTTTAAGGCAAGCTATTGAAAACGTTAGAAAATTGGAGAAAGGAGTCTATGTAGTTGATTTGAGAGACTCATTTCATTATTGGACTCACCAAACCACTTACAGTGTTTCAGGTACAAAATGACTGTTTCTCGCTGAGAAAATGCCAAAAAGCGGATTTCTGTCATAACATTGATTTACCTTCTTATTTTTTAAGGCAAGCTATTGAAAACGTTAGAAAATTGGAAAAGGTGTCTATGTAGTTGATTTGAGAGACTCATTTCATTATTGGACTCACCAAACCACTTACAGTGTTTCAGGTACAAAATGACTGTTTCTCGCTGAGAAAATGCCAAAAAGCGGATTTCTGTCATAACATTGATTTACCTTCTGATTTTTCAAGGCAAGCTATTGAAAACGTCATAAAATTGGAGAAAGGAGTCTATGTAGTTGATTTGAGAGACTCATTTCATTATTGGACTCACCAAACCACTTACAGTGTTTCAGGTACAAAATGACTGTTTCTCGCTGAGAAAATGCCAAAAAGCGGATTTCTGTCATAACATTGATTTACCTTCTGATTTTTCAAGGCAAGCTATTGAAAACGTCATAAAATTGGAGAAAGGAGTCTATGTAGTTGATTTGAGAGACTCATTTCATTATTGGACTCACCAAACCACTTACAGTGTTTCAGGTACAAAATGACTGTTTCTCGCTGAGAAAATGCCAAAAAGCGGATTTCTGTCATAACATTGATTTACCTTCTGATTTTTTAAGGCAAGCTATTGAAAACGTTAGAAAATTGGAGAAAGGTGTCTATGTAGTTGATTTGAGAGACTCATTTCATTATTGGACTCACCAAACCACTTACAGTGTTTCAGGTACAAAATGACTGTTTCTCGCTGAGAAAATGCCAAAAAGCGGATTTCTGTCATAACATTGATTTACCTTCTGATTTTTCAAGGCAAGCTATTGAAAACGTCATAAAATTGGAGAAAGGAGTCTATGTAGTTGATTTGAGAGACTCATTTCATTATTGGACTCACCAAACCACTTACAGTGTTTCAGGTACAAAATGACTGTTTCTCGCTGAGAAAATGCCAAAAAGCGGATTTCTGTCATAACATTGATTTACCTTCTGATTTTTTAAGGCAAGCTATTGAAAACGTTAGAAAATTGGAGAAAGGAGTCTATGTAGTTGATTTGAGAGACTCATTTCATTATTGGACTCACCAAACCACTTACAGTGTTTCAGGTACAAAATGACTGTTTCTCGCTGAGAAAATGCCAAAAAGCGGATTTCTGTCATAACATTGATTTACCTTCTTATTTTTTAAGGCAAGCTATTGAAAACGTTAGAAAATTGGAAAAGGTGTCTATGTAGTTGATTTGAGAGACTCATTTCATTATTGGACTCACCAAACCACTTACAGTGTTTCAGGTACAAAATGACTGTTTCTCGCTGAGAAAATGCCAAAAAGCGGATTTCTGTCATAACATTGATTTACCTTCTGATTTTTCAAGGCAAGCTATTGAAAACGTCATAAAATTGGAGAAAGGAGTCTATGTAGTTGATTTGAGAGACTCATTTCATTATTGGACTCACCAAACCACTTACAGTGTTTCAGGTACAAAATGACTGTTTCTCGCTGAGAAAATGCCAAAAAGCGGATTTCTGTCATAACATTGATTTACCTTCTGATTTTTCAAGGCAAGCTATTGAAAACGTCATAAAATTGGAGAAAGGAGTCTATGTAGTTGATTTGAGAGACTCATTTCATTATTGGACTCACCAAACCACTTACAGTGTTTCAGGTACAAAATGACTGTTTCTCGCTGAGAAAATGCCAAAAAGCGGATTTCTGTCATAACATTGATTTACCTTCTTATTTTTTAAGGCAAGCTATTGAAAACGTTAGAAAATTGGAAAAGGTGTCTATGTAGTTGATTTGAGAGACTCATTTCATTATTGGACTCACCAAACCACTTACAGTGTTTCAGGTACAAAATGACTGTTTCTCGCTGAGAAAATGCCAAAAAGCGGATTTCTGTCATAACATTGATTTACCTTCTTATTTTTTAAGGCAAGCTATTGAAAACGCTAGAAAATTGGAGAAAGGAGTCTATGTAGTTGATTTGAGAGACTCATTTCATTATTGGACACACCAAACCACTTACAGTGTTTCAGGTACAAAATGACTGTTTCTCGCTGAGAAAATGCCAAAAAGCGGATTTCTGTCATAACATTGATTTACTTTCTGATCTTTTAAGGCAAGCTATTGAAAACGTTAGAAAATTGGAGAAAGGTGTCTATGTAGTTGATTTGAGAGACTCATTTCATTATTGGACTCTCCAAACCGCTTACAGTGTTTCAGGTACAAAATGACTGTTTCTCGCTGAGAAAATGCCAAAAAGCGGATTTCTGTCATAACATTGATTTACCTTCTTATTTTTTAAGGCAAGCTATTGAAAACGTTAGAAAATTGGAGAAAGGTGTCTATGTAGTTGATTTGAGAGACTCATTTCATTATTGGACTCACCAAACCACTTACAGTGTTTCAGGTACAAAATGATTGTTTCTCGCTGAGAAAATGCCAAAAAGCGGATTTCTGTCATAACATTGATTTACCTTCTGATTTTTTAAGGCAAGCTATTGAAAACGTTAGAAAATTGGAGAAAGGTGTCTATGTAGTTGATTTGAGAGACTCATTTCATTATTGGACTCTCCAAACCGCTTACAGTGTTTCAGGTACAAAATGACTGTTTCTCGCTGAGAAAATGCCAAAAAGCGGATTTCTGTCATAACATTGATTTACCTTCTGATTTTTCAAGGCAAGCTATTGAAAACGTCATAAAATTGGAGAAAGGAGTCTATGTAGTTGATTTGAGAGACTCATTTCATTATTGGACTCACCAAACCACTTACAGTGTTTCAGGTACAAAATGACTGTTTCTCGCTGAGAAAATGCCAAAAAGCGGATTTCTGTCATAACATTGATTTACCTTCTGATTTTTTAAGGCAAGCTATTGAAAACGTTAGAAAATTGGAGAAAGGTGTCTATGTAGTTGATTTGAGAGACTCATTTCATTATTGGACTCACCAAACCACTTACAGTGTTTCAGGTACAAAATGACTGTTTCTCGCTGAGAAAAAGCCAAAAAGCGGATTTCTGTCATAACATTGATTTACCTTCTGATTTTTCAAGGCAAGCTATTGAAAACGTCATAAAATTGGAGAAAGGAGTCTATGTAGTTGATTTGAGAGACTCATTTCATTATTGGACTCACCAAACCACTTACAGTGTTTCAGGTACAAAATGACTGTTTCTCGCTGAGAAAATGCCAAAAAGCGGATTTCTGTCATAACATTGATTTACCTTCTGATTTTTTAAGGCAAGCTATTGAAAACGTTAGAAAATTGGAGAAAGGAGTCTATGTAGTTGATTTGAGAGACTCATTTCATTATTGGACTCACCAAACCACTTACAGTGTTTCAGGTACAAAATGACTGTTTCTCGCTGAGAAAATGCCAAAAAGCGGATTTCTGTCATAACATTGATTTACCTTCTTATTTTTTAAGGCAAGCTATTGAAAACGTTAGAAAATTGGAAAAGGTGTCTATGTAGTTGATTTGAGAGACTCATTTCATTATTGGACTCACCAAACCACTTACAGTGTTTCAGGTACAAAATGACTGTTTCTCGCTGAGAAAATGCCAAAAAGCGGATTTCTGTCATAACATTGATTTACCTTCTGATTTTTCAAGGCAAGCTATTGAAAACGTCATAAAATTGGAGAAAGGAGTCTATGTAGTTGATTTGAGAGACTCATTTCATTATTGGACTCACCAAACCACTTACAGTGTTTCAGGTACAAAATGACTGTTTCTCGCTGAGAAAATGCCAAAAAGCGGATTTCTGTCATAACATTGATTTACCTTCTGATTTTTCAAGGCAAGCTATTGAAAACGTCATAAAATTGGAGAAAGGAGTCTATGTAGTTGATTTGAGAGACTCATTTCATTATTGGACTCACCAAACCACTTACAGTGTTTCAGGTACAAAATGACTGTTTCTCGCTGAGAAAATGCCAAAAAGCGGATTTCTGTCATAACATTGATTTACCTTCTTATTTTTTAAGGCAAGCTATTGAAAACGTTAGAAAATTGGAAAAGGTGTCTATGTAGTTGATTTGAGAGACTCATTTCATTATTGGACTCACCAAACCACTTACAGTGTTTCAGGTACAAAATGACTGTTTCTCGCTGAGAAAATGCCAAAAAGCGGATTTCTGTCATAACATTGATTTACCTTCTTATTTTTTAAGGCAAGCTATTGAAAACGCTAGAAAATTGGAGAAAGGAGTCTATGTAGTTGATTTGAGAGACTCATTTCATTATTGGACACACCAAACCACTTACAGTGTTTCAGGTACAAAATGACTGTTTCTCGCTGAGAAAATGCCAAAAAGCGGATTTCTGTCATAACATTGATTTACTTTCTGATCTTTTAAGGCAAGCTATTGAAAACGTTAGAAAATTGGAGAAAGGTGTCTATGTAGTTGATTTGAGAGACTCATTTCATTATTGGACTCTCCAAACCGCTTACAGTGTTTCAGGTACAAAATGACTGTTTCTCGCTGAGAAAATGCCAAAAAGCGGATTTCTGTCATAACATTGATTTACCTTCTTATTTTTTAAGGCAAGCTATTGAAAACGTTAGAAAATTGGAGAAAGGTGTCTATGTAGTTGATTTGAGAGACTCATTTCATTATTGGACTCACCAAACCACTTACAGTGTTTCAGGTACAAAATGATTGTTTCTCGCTGAGAAAATGCCAAAAAGCGGATTTCTGTCATAACATTGATTTACCTTCTGATTTTTTAAGGCAAGCTATTGAAAACGTTAGAAAATTGGAGAAAGGTGTCTATGTAGTTGATTTGAGAGACTCATTTCATTATTGGACTCTCCAAACCGCTTACAGTGTTTCAGGTACAAAATGACTGTTTCTCGCTGAGAAAATGCCAAAAAGCGGATTTCTGTCATAACATTGATTTACCTTCTTATTTTTTAAGGCAAGCTATTGAAAACGTTAGAAAATTGGAAAAGGTGTCTATGTAGTTGATTTGAGAGACTCATTTCATTATTGGACTCACCAAACCACTTACAGTGTTTCAGGTACAAAATGACTGTTTCTCGCTGAGAAAATGCCAAAAAGCGGATTTCTGTCATAACATTGATTTACCTTCTGATTTTTCAAGGCAAGCTATTGAAAACGTCATAAAATTGGAGAAAGGAGTCTATGTAGTTGATTTGAGAGACTCATTTCATTATTGGACTCACCAAACCACTTACAGTGTTTCAGGTACAAAATGACTGTTTCTCGCTGAGAAAATGCCAAAAAGCGGATTTCTGTCATAACATTGATTTACCTTCTGATTTTTCAAGGCAAGCTATTGAAAACGTCATAAAATTGGAGAAAGGAGTCTATGTAGTTGATTTGAGAGACTCATTTCATTATTGGACTCACCAAACCACTTACAGTGTTTCAGGTACAAAATGACTGTTTCTCGCTGAGAAAATGCCAAAAAGCGGATTTCTGTCATAACATTGATTTACCTTCTTATTTTTTAAGGCAAGCTATTGAAAACGTTAGAAAATTGGAAAAGGTGTCTATGTAGTTGATTTGAGAGACTCATTTCATTATTGGACTCACCAAACCACTTACAGTGTTTCAGGTACAAAATGACTGTTTCTCGCTGAGAAAATGCCAAAAAGCGGATTTCTGTCATAACATTGATTTACCTTCTGATTTTTTAAGGCAAGCTATTGAAAACGTCATAAAATTGGAGAAAGGAGTCTATGTAGTTGATTTGAGAGACTCATTTCATTATTGGACTCACCAAACCACTTACAGTGTTTCAGGTACAAAATGACTGTTTCTCGCTGAGAAAATGCCAAAAAGCGGATTTCTGTCATAACATTGATTTACCTTCTGATTTTTTAAGGCAAGCTATTGAAAACGTTAGAAAATTGGAGAAAGGAGTCTATGTAGTTGATTTGAGAGACTCATTTCATTATTGGACTCACCAAACCACTTACAGTGTTTCAGGTACAAAATGACTGTTTCTCGCTGAGAAAATGCCAAAAAGCGGATTTCTGTAATAACATTGTTTCAAGTGTCTGAGAGAGCTTAGCAAGGGGCCTCGCATTGACCATTACTTCCTTAGAGGTAGGGCAAATCAGTCGAGTGAAGCCCAATGGCAGGATATTCACCACAGGGTATCAGAACCCCAGACGAAGCTCAATCAAGCACAGATCCATTTATGAACATCAGCCCAGAGCCCATCCAGCCACAGACAGCAGTAGAGCTGGACGAAAACCTCAAATCTTGTGGCCTAAATCCTGTCAGAAAAAGGAGTGGGAAACCACAGACACAGACCTCGTCCACCTTTTAGAAGGTCTGAAAGGGGGTGTGGAGAAAAAACTGGACAAGATCGGAGAGACCATTTATAGCTATGGAGCAGAGAGATTTGGTGTGAAACGTGAGAACTTGCAGACACAGAAGGAACCATCTGCTCATCTCAAGTCCAGGAGACAACAAGAGATTCAGAGACTCGTGAAAGAAAGGAGGTGCCTGAGGAAACAATGGAAGAAGGCCACGGAAGTGGAAAGGAAAGGCCTTGGGGCACTACAGGGCGACATCAAGCAGCGTCTGGCAGCACTGCGAAGAGCAGAATGCCTGAGAAGGCAACATAAGAAGAGAGAGCGAACGAGGACTGCCTTCTACAGAGATCCCTATAAATTTGTTAAGGACCTCTTTGTCAGGGAGAAATCTGGGACCCTCAAAGTACCCATAAGAGAACTGGAAGAACATCTTCGGAAGACCTACTCCGACAAACAGAGGCATGTGCCAGCCAGCATTCCGGAGGATATGCCACCCATCCAACCACCTGAGCACCAGATGGAAACAAGGCCCCCCACATGGAGCGAAGTTGAGAGCACAGTAAAACGGGCAAGAACAGCTTCAGCCCCGGGGCCCAACGGCATTCCATACAGGGTGTATAAGAACACGCCAGGCATCTTGAAATACCTCTGGAAGCTTATGAAAGTGGCATGGGAAAAAGGAATGATACCAAAGGCATGGCGACGGGCAGGAGGGATCCTGATTCCCAAAGAGAAGAATTCCTCAACCATCGAGCAGTTTCGCCAGATCAGCCTTCTCAATGTGGAAGGAAAGATTTTCTTCAGTGTCGTGGCCCGTAGGCTCTCAGCATTCCTGCTGGCGAACAACTTTGTTGACACCTCAGTGCAAAAGGCAGGGATAAGTGGGTTCTCAGGTTACTTGGAACACACAAATGTCATCGGGCACCAAGTACAGACGGCCAAGAAGGAGAAGAAAGACCTGCATGTGGTGTTTTTAGATCTTGCCAATGCCTTCGGGTCAGTGCCTCATGAGATCTTGTGGACAGCGTTCAACTTCTTTCAAGTGCCAGAGGGCATCACAAGTCTAGTCAAAGCCTACTTCCAGGATCTCCAATTCTGTGTTACAGCACAGGATAGTACAACTGCCTGGCAGCACCTTGAGATAGGCATTATGGCGGGCTGCACCATCTCGCCACTGGTGTTTACAATGGCAATGGAGCTACTTATTCGTGCATCACGATGGGTGGTTGGAGGAGAACGATTGAAGAGCGGGCTCCGTCTTCCCCCAATCAGGGCGTACATGGACGACATGACGACAATAACAACAACGGTCGCATGTACCAAACGTCTGCTGGAGAAACTCCGGGGAAACATCAAATGGGCACGAATGGAGATTAAACCCAGCAAATCCCGTAGCATCTCCATTGTCAAAGGTAAGCTCACCAATGCAAGGTTCTATGTGGACGACCAGCCAATCCCAACAGTTCTGGAGAAGCCTATCAAAAGCCTTGGCCGATGGTATAGCGCAGAACTTAAAGACTCTGAGCAGGTGGAACAACTCAGGCAGGATACAATCAGCGGCCTCAAGCAGATTAACAACACTGCTCTCCCTGGAAAATTGAAGCTATGGTGCTTTAAGTTTGGGCTGCTACCTCGCCTCATGTGGCCAATTTCCATCTATGAGGTCACCTTATCTCATGTCAATCGGCTTGAGAGACTGGTGAATGCCCAAGTGAGGAAGTGGCTTGGACTGCCGAGATGCCTTTCCAGCATAGGCCTGTATGGCAATGGAGCGCTCTCCCTTCCAATCTCAAGCCTGGTGGAGGAGTACAAATGTGCCAAAACAAGGGTGGAAATGACTCTTACAGAATCCCGGGACCCATGCGTCAGAGATGCGGCTCCAAACCAGGCAACAGGGAGGAAATGGAAACCATCTGCAGCAGTAGCAGTGGCAAAGACCACCCTCAGACACCGGGATATAGTGGGACGAGTCCAACATGGCAGAGGGGGTCTTGGCCTGGAAGCAACAACACCCGCTTGGCAAAAGGCTACTCCGTCTGAACGGCGACACATGGTGGTTGAGGAGGTGCGCAACCAGGGGGAGGCAGCCAGGTGTGCCAAGGCAGTCTCCCAAGCCCAGCAAGGACGCTGGATGAGGTGGGAGGGTGTGGAGAGGAGGAAAATCACGTGGAATGAGATGTGGAGCATGGAGGCTAATAGGCTCAGCTTCATCATCAGAGCCACTTATGATGTCCTGCCCTCTCCAACCAACCTACATCTCTGGTATGGAGAGGACCCAGCCTGCCTGCAGTGTGCAGCCCCAGCAACCCTCAAACACATCCTGGTGGGTTGCAAGACCAGCCTGACTCAAGGAAGATACACCTGGCGCCATAACCAAGGGTTGAAGGGCTTGGCTGCCGAACTTGAGGACAAGAGGGTCACCATCAACGCCATGCCTTTCAAAACCCAGACCACCCTCCCACGGAAGACAACATTCGTCCGACAAGGGGAGAAACGGAGAACCAAGCCATCACCTCCAAACTCAGGCCCACTGGACACAGCCCGGGATTGGGAAATGCGGGTAGACCTCAGCCAGAGGCTCACTTTCCCGCCAGAAATCGCAGCAACCAACCTGCGCCCAGATTTGGTCCTCTGGTCCAAGTCCTGCCGGCGTGTCTTCATTGTGGAGCTGACTGTCCCGTGGGACATCGACGAAGCATTTGAAAGAAAAACGCTGTGTTATGCTAACCTAGCAGCTGATGCTGAGGCGCGGGGATGGAACGTAAAGGTGTGGCCAGTGGAGGTTGGCTGCCGAGGCTTTGTAGCCAGGTCCACCACACGGCTCCTGAAGGAAGTTGGGATCAGAGGACAGGCCCAGCGGAAGGCAATAAAAGAACTTGCCAAAGCAGCCGAACGGAGCAGTCACTGGCTGTGGCTGAAACGGAGGGATGCAACATGGGCTGTTTGATGACCACGGGGTGCCACCATATGACACACACCCAAGTCTGATCAGCCTGTGGCAGGCCAACCTTGGAAGAGGGTGTATTGTGTTAAGAGGCCGAAACACCTGATGAAGACAAGGCACACAACTGATGACGTGTAGATTTGGTGGTGCCCCGCGATCCTGTCCAAACTCCACCCCACAGTCATGTCCGATAGGAGTTATCGTGCTGATATATTTTAGGGATATTAACAGCTAGTCCTATTAAGAATCCTACCTTCTGATTTTTTAAGGCAAGCTATTGAAAACGTCAGAAAATTGGAGAAAGGAGTCTATGTAGTTGATTTGAGAGACTCATTTCATTATTGGACTCACCAAACCACTTACAGTGTTTCAGGTACAAAATGACTGTTTCTCGCTGAGAAACTGCCAAAAAGCGGATTTCTGTCATAACATTGATTTACCTTCTAATTTTTTAAGGCAAGCTATGGAAAACGTCAGAAAATTGGAGAAAGGAGTCTATGTAGTTGATTTGAGAGACTCATTTCATTATTGGACTCACCAAACCACTTACAGTGTTTCAGGTACAAAATGACTGTTTCTCGCTGAGAAAATGCCAAAAAGCGGATTTCTGTCATAACATTGATTTACCTTCTGATTTTTTAAGGCAAGCTATTGAAAACGTCAGAAAATTGGAGAAAGGAGTCTATGTAGTTGATTTGAGAGACTCATTTCATTATTGGACTCACCAAACCACTTACAGTGTTTCAGGTACAAAATGACTGTTTCTCGCTGAGAAAATGCCAAAAAGCGGATTTCTGTCATAACATTGATTTACCTTCTGATTTTTTAAGGCAAGCTATTGAAAACGTTAGAAAATTGGAGAAAGGAGTCTATGTAGTTGATTTGAGAGACTCATTTCATTATTGGACTCACCAAACCACTTACAGTGTTTCAGCTACAAAATGACTGTTTCTCGCTGAGAAAATGCCAAAAAGCGGATTTCTGTCATAACATTGATTTACCTTCTGATTTTTTAAGGCAAGCTATTGAAAACGTTGGAAAATTGGAAAAAGGTGTCTATGTAGTTGATTTGAGGGACTCATTTCATTATTGGACTCACCAAACCACTTACAGTGTTTCAGGTACAAAATGACTGTTTCTCGCTGAGAAAATGCCAAAAAGCGGATTTCTGTCATAACATTGATTTACCTTCTGATTTTTTAAGGCAAGCTATTGAAAACGTTAGAAAATTGGAGAAAGGTGTCTATGTAGTTGATTTGAGCGACTCATTTCATTATTGGACTCACCAAACCACTTACAGTGTTTCAGGTATAAAATGACTGTTTCTCGCTGAGAAAATGCCAAAAAGCGGATTTCTGTCATAACATTGATTTATCTTCTGATTTTTCAAGGCAACCTATTGAAAACGTCGGAAAATTGGAGAAAGGAGTCTATGTAGTTGATTTGAGAGACTCATTTCATTATTGGACTCACCAAACCACTTACAGTGTTTCAGGTACAAAATGACTGTTTCTCGCTGAGAAAATGGCAAAAAGCGGATTTCTGTCATAACATTGATTTACCTTCTGATTTTTTAAGGCAAGCTATTGAAAACGTTAGAAAATTGGAGAAAGGTGTATATGTAGTTGATTTGAGAGACTCATTTCATTATTGGACTCTCCAAACCGCTTACAGTGTTTCAGGTACAAAATGACTGTTTCTCGCTGAGAAAAGGCCAAAAAGCGGATTTCTGTCATAACATTGATTTACCTTCTTATTTTTTAAGGCAAGCTATTGAAAACGTTAGAAAATTGGAGAAAGGTGTCTATGTAGTTGATTTGAGAGACTCATTTCATTATTGGACTCACCAAACCACTTACAGTGTTTCAGGTACAAAATGACTGTTTCTCGCTGAGAAAATGCCAAAAAGCGGATTTCTGTCATAACATTGATTTACCTTCTGATTTTTCAAGGCAAGCTATTGAAAACGTCATAAAATTGGAGAAAGGAGTCTAAGTAGTTGATTTGAGGGACTCATTTCATTATTGGACTCACCAAACCACTTACAGTGTTTCAGGTACAAAATGACTGTTTCTCGCTGAGAAAATGCCAAAAAGCGGATTTCTGTCATAACATTGATTTACCTTCTGATTTTTCAAGGCAAGCTATTGAAAATGTCGGAAAATTGGAGAAAGGAGTCTATGTAGTTGATTTGAGAGACTCATTTCATTATTGGACTCACCAAACCACTTACAGTGTTTCAGGTACAAAATGACTGTTTCTCGCTGAGAAAATGCCAAAAAGCGGATTTCTGTCATAACATTGATTTACCTTCTGATTTTTTAAGGCAAGCTATTGAAAACGTTAGAAAATTGGAGAAAGGAGTCTATGTAGTTGATTTGAGAGACTCATTTCATTATTGGACTCACCAAACCACTTACAGTGTTTCAGGTTCAAAATGACTGTTTCTCGCTGAGAAACTGCCAAAAAGCGGATTTCTGTAATAACATTGTTTCAAGTGTCTGAGAGAGCTTAGCAAGGGGCCTCGCATTGACCATTACTTCCTTAGAGGTAGGGCAAATCAGTCGAGTGAAGCCCAATGGCAGGATATTCACCACAGGGTATCAGAACCCCAGACGAAGCTCAATCAAGCACAGATCCATTTATGAACATCAGCCCAGAGCCCATCCAGCCACAGACAGCAGTAGAGCTGGACGAAAACCTCAAATCTTGTGGCCTAAATCCTGTCAGAAAAAGGAGTGGGAAACCACAGACACAGACCTCGTCCACCTTTTAGAAGGTCTGAAAGGGGGTGTGGAGAAAAAACTGGACAAGATCGGAGAGACCATTTATAGCTATGGAGCAGAGAGATTTGGTGTGAAACGTGAGAACTTGCAGACACAGAAGGAACCATCTGCTCATCTCAAGTCCAGGAGACAACAAGAGATTCAGAGACTCGTGAAAGAAAGGAGGTGCCTGAGGAAACAATGGAAGAAGGCCACGGAAGTGGAAAGGAAAGGCCTTGGGGCACTACAGGGCGACATCAAGCAGCGTCTGGCAGCACTGCGAAGAGCAGAATGCCTGAGAAGGCAACATAAGAAGAGAGAGCGAACGAGGACTGCCTTCTACAGAGATCCCTATAAATTTGTTAAGGACCTCTTTGTCAGGGAGAAATCTGGGACCCTCAAAGTACCCATAAGAGAACTGGAAGAACATCTTCGGAAGACCTACTCCGACAAACAGAGGCATGTGCCAGCCAGCATTCCGGAGGATATGCCACCCATCCAACCACCTGAGCACCAGATGGAAACAAGGCCCCCCACATGGAGCGAAGTTGAGAGCACAGTAAAACGGGCAAGAACAGCTTCAGCCCCGGGGCTCAACGGCATTCCATACAGGGTGTATAAGAACACGCCAGGCGTCTTGAAATACCTCTGGAAGCTTATGAAAGTGGCATGGGAAAAAGGAATGATACCAAAGGCATGGCGACGGGCAGGAGGGATCCTGATTCCCAAAGAGAAGAATTCCTCAACCATCGAGCAGTTTCGCCAGATCAGCCTTCTCAATGTGGAAGGAAAGATTTTCTTCAGTGTCGTGGCCCGTAGGCTCTCAGCATTCCTGCTGGCGAACAACTTTGTTGACACCTCAGTGCAAAAGGCAGGGATAAGGGGGTTCTCAGGTTGCTTGGAACACACAAATGTCATCTGGCACCAAGTACAGACGGCCAAGAAGGAGAAGAAAGACCTGCATGTGGTGTTTTTAGATCTTGCCAATGCCTTCGGGTCAGTGCCTCATGAGATCTTGTGGACAGCGTTCAACTTCTTTCAAGTGCCAGAGGGCATCACAAGTCTAGTCAAAGCCTACTTCCAGGATCTCCAATTCTGTGTTACAGCACAGGATAGTACAACTGCCTGGCAGCACCTTGAGATAGGCATTATGGCGGGCTGCACCATCTCGCCACTGGTGTTTACAATGGCAATGGAGCTACTTATTCGTGCATCACGATGGGTGGTTGGAGGAGAACGATTGAAGAGCGGGCTCCGTCTTCCCCCAATCAGGGCGTACATGGACGACATGACGACAATAACAACAACGGTCGCATGTACCAAACGTCTGCTGGAGAAACTCCGGGGAAACATCAAATGGGCACGAATGGAGCATCTCCATTGTCAAAGGTAAGCTCACCAATGCAAGGTTCCATGTGGACGACCAGCCAATCCCAACAAGTTCTGGAGAAGCCTATCAAAAGCCTTGGTCGATGGTATAGCGCAGAACTTAAAGACTCTGAGCAGGTGGAACAACTCAGGAAGGATACAATCAGCGGCCTCAAGCAGATTAACAACACTGCTCTCCCTGGAAAATTGAAGCTATGGTGCTTTAAGTTTGGGCTGCTACCTCGCCTCATGTGGCCAATTTCCATCTATGAGGTCACCTTATCTCATGTCAATCGGCTTGAGAGACTGGTGAATGCCCAAGTGAGGAAGTGGCCTGGACTGCCGAGATGCCTTTCCAGCATAGGCCTGTATGGCAATGGAGCGCTCTCCCTTCCAATCTCAAGCCTGGTGGAGGAGTACAAATGTGCCAAAACAAGGGTGGAAATGACTCTTACAGAATCCCGGGACCCATGCGTCAGAGATGCGGCTCCAAACCTGGCAACAGGGAGGAAATGGAAACCATCTGCAGCAGTAGCAGTGGCAAAGACCACCCTCAGACACCGGGATATAGTGGGACGAGTCCAACATGGCAGAGGGGGTCTTGGCCTGGAAGCAACAACACCCGCTTGGCAAAAGGCTACTCCGTCTGAACGGCGACACATGGTGGTTGAGGAGGTGCGCAACCAGGAGGAGGCAGCCAGGTGTGCCAAGGCAGTCTCCCAAGCCCAGCAAGGACGCTGGATGAGGTGGGAGGGTGTGGAGAGGAGGAAAATCACGTGGAATGAGATGTGGAGCATGGAGGCTAATAGGCTCAGCTTCATCATCAGAGCCACTTATGATGTCCTGCCCTCTCCAACCAACCTACATCTCTGGTATGGAGAGGACCCAGCCTGCCTGCAGTGTGCAGCCCCAACAACCCTCAAACACATCCTGGTGGGTTGCAAGACCAGCCTGACTCAAGGAAGATACACCTGGCGCCATAACCAAGTGTTGAAGGGCTTGGCTGCCGAACTTGAGGACAAGAGGGTCACCATCAACGCCATGCCTTTCAAAACCCAGACCACCCTCCCACGGAAGACAACATTCGTCCGACAAGGGGAGAAACGGAGAACCAAGCCATCACCTCCAAACTAAGGCCCACTGGACACAGCCCGGGATTGGGACCTCAGCCAGAGGCTCACTTTCCCGCCAGAAATCGCAGCAACCAACCTGCGCCCAGATTTGGTCCTCTGGTCCAAGTCCTGCCGGCGTGTCTTCATTGTGGAGCTGACTGTCCCGTGGGAGGATAACATCGACGAAGCATTCGAAAGAAAAAGGCTGTGTTATGCTAACCGAGCAGCTGATGCTGAGGCGCGGGGATGGAACGTAAAGGTGTGGCCAGTGGAGGTTGGCTGCCGAGGCTTTGTAGCCAGGTCCACCACACGGCTCCTGAAGGAAGTTGGGATCAGAGGACAGGCCCAGCGGAAGGCAATAAAAGAACTTGCCAAAGCAGCCGAACGGAGCAGTCACTGGCTGTGGCTGAAACGGAGGGATGCAACATGGGCTGTTTCATGACCACGGGGTGCCACCATATGACACACACCCAGGTCTGATCAGCCTGTGGCAGGCCAACCTTGGAAGAGGGTGTATTGTGTTAAGAGGCCGAAACACCTGATGAAGACAAGGCACACAACTGATGACGTGTAGATTTGGTGGTGCCCCGCGATCTTGTCCAAACTCCACCCCACAGTCATGTCCGATAGGAGTTATCGTGCTGATATATTTTAGGGATATTAACAGCTAGTCCTATTAAGAATCCTACCTTCTGATTTTTTAAGGCAAGCTATTGAAAACGTCAGAAAATTGGAGAAAGGAGTCTATGTAGTTGATTTGAGCGACTCATTTCATTATTGGACTCACCAAACCACTTCAGGTACAAAATGACTGTTTCTCGCTGAGAAAATGCCAAAAAGCGGATTTCTGTCCTAACATTGATTTACCTTCTGATTTTTTAAGGCAAGCTATTGAAAACGTTAGAAAATTGGAGAAAGGTGTCTATGTAGTTGATTTGAGAGACTCATTTCATTATTGGACTCACCAAACCACTTACAGTGTTTCAGGTACAAAATGACTGTTTCTCGCTGAGAAACTGCCAAAAAGCGGATTTCTGTAATAACATTGTTTTACCTTCTGATTTTTTAAGGCAAGCTATTGAAAACGTTAGAAAATTGGAGAAAGGTGTCTATGTAGTTGATTTGAGAGACTCATTTCATTATTGGACTCACCAAACCACTTACAGTGTTTCAGGTACAAAATGACTGTTTCTCGCTGAGAAAATGCCAAAAAGCGGATTTCTGTCGAAACATTGATTTACCTTCTGATTTTTCAAGACACGCTATTGAAAACGTCAGAAAATTGGAGAAAGGAGTCTATGTAGTTGATTTGAGCGACTCATTTCATTATTGGACTCACCAAACCACTTACAGTGTTTCAGGTACAAAATGACTGTTTCTCGCTGAGAAACTGCCAAAAAGCGGATTTCTGTCATAACATTGATTTACCTTCTGATTTTTCAAGGCAAGCTATTGAAAATGTTAGAAAATTGGAGAAAGGTGTCTATGTAGTTGATTTGAGAGACTCATTTCATTATTGAACTCACCAAACCACTTACAGTGTTTCAGGTACAAAATGACTGTTTCTCGCTGAGAAAATGCCAAAAAGCGGATTTCTGTCATAACATTGATTTACCTTCTGATTTTTCAAGGCAAGCTATTGAAAACGTCAGAAAATTGGAGAAAGGAGTCTAAGTAGTTGATTTGAGAGACTCATTTCATTATTGGACTCACCAAACCACTTACTTACAGTGTTTCAGGTACAAAATGACTGTTTCTCGCCTAGAAAATGCCAAAAAGCCGATTTCTGTAATAACATTGTTTTACCTTCTGAATTTTTAAGGCAACCTATTGAAAACGTCAGAAAATTGGAGAAAGGTGTCTATGTAGTTGATTTGAGGGACTCATTTCATTATTGGACTCACCATACCACTTACAGTGTTTCAGGTACAAAATGACTGTTTCTCGCTGAGAAAATGCCAAAAAGCGGATTTCTGTCATAACATTGATTTACCTTCTGATTTTTTAAGGCAAGCTATTGAAAACGTTAGAAAATTGGAGAAAGGTGTCTATGTAGTTGATTTGAGAGACTCATTTCATTATTGGACTCACCAAACCACTTACAGTGTTTCAGGTACAAAATGACTGTTTCTCGCTGAGAAAATGCCAAAAAGCGGATTTCTGTAATAACATTGTTTTACCTTCTGATTTTTTAAGGCAAGCTATTGAAAACGTCAGAAAATTGGAGAAAGGAGTCTATGTAGTTGATTTGAGATACTCATTTCATTATTGGACTCACCAAACCACTTACAGTGTTTCAGGTACAAAATGACTGTTTCTCGCTGAGAAACTGCCAAAAAGCGGATTTCTGTCATAACATTGATTTACCTTGTGATTTTTTAAGGCAAGCTATTGAAAACGTCAGAAAATTGGAGAAAGGAGTCTATGTAGTTGATTTGAGAGACTCATTTCATTATTGGACGCACCAAACCACTTACAGTGTTTCAGGTACAAAATGACTGTTTCGCGCTGAGAAAATGCCAAAAAGCGGATTTCTGTCATAACATTGATTTAACTTCTGATTTTTTAAGGCAAGCTATTGAAAACGTTAGAAAATTGGAGAAAGGAGTCTATGTAGTTGATATGAGAGACTCATTTCATTATTGGACTCACCAAACCACTTACAGTGTTTCAGGTACAAAATGACTGTTTCTCGCTGAGAAACTGCCAAAAAGCGGATTTCTGTCATAACATTGATTTACCTTCTGATTTTTCAAGGCAAGCTATTGAAAATGTCAGAACATTGGAGAAAGGAGACTATGTAGTTGAGTTGAGAGACTCGTTTCATTATTGGACTCACCATACCACTTACAGTGTTTCAGGTACAAAATGATTGTTTCTCGCTGAGAAAATGCCAAAAAGCGGATTTCTGTCATAACATTGATTTACCTTCTGATTTTTCAAGGCAAGCTATTGAAAACGTCAGAAAATTGGAGAAAGGAGTCTATGTAGTTGATTTGAGAGACTCATTTCATTATTGGACTCACCAAACCACTTACAGTGTTTCAGGTTCAAAATGCCAAAAAGCGGATTTCTGTAATAACATTGTTTCAAGTGTCTGAGAGAGCTTAGCAAGGGGCCTCGCATTGACCATTACTTCCTTAGAGGTAGGGCAAATCAGTCGAGTGAAGCCCAGTGGCAGGATATTCACCACAGTCCACAGGGTATCAGAACCCCAGACGAAGCTCAATCAAGCACAGATCCATTTATGAACATCAGCCCAGAGCCCATCCAGCCACAGACAGCAGTAGAGCGGAGGCTGACTGGACGAAAACCTCAAATCTTGTGGCCTAAATCCTGTCAGAAAAAGGAGTGGGAAACCACAGACACAGACCTCGTCCACCTTTTAGAAGGTCTGAAAGGGGGTGTGGAGAAAAAACTGGACAAGATCGGAGAGACCATTTATAGCTATGGAGCAGAGAGATTTGGTGTGAAACGTGAGAACTTGCAGACCCAGAAGGAACCATCTGCTCATCTCAAGTCCAGGAGACAACAATAGATTCAGAGACTCGTGAAAGAAAGGAGGTGCCTGAGGAAACAATGGAAGAAGGCCACGGAAGTGGAAAGGAAAGGCCTTGGGGCACTACAGGGCGACATCAAGCAGCGTCTGGCAGCACTGCGAAGAGCAGAATGCCTGAGAAGGCAACATAAGAAGAGAGAGCGAACGAGGACTGCCTTCTACAGAGATCCCTATAAATTTGTTAAGGACCTCTTGGTCAGGGAGAAATCTGGGACCCTCAAAGTACCCATAAGAGAACTGGAAGAACATCTTCGGAAGACCTACTCCGACAAACAGAGGCATGTGCCACCCATCCAACCACCTGAGAACCAGATGGAAACAAGGCCCCCCACATGGAGCGAAGTTGAGAGCACAGTAAAACGGGCAAGAACAGCTTCAGCCCCGGGGCCCAACGGCATTCCATACAGGGTGTATAAGAACACGCCAGGCATCTTGAAATACCTCTGGAAGCTTATGAAAGTGGCATGGGAAAAAGGAATGATACCAAAGGCATGGCGACGGGCAGGAGGGATCCTGATTCCCAAAGAGAAGAATTCCTCAACCATCGAGCAGTTTCGCCAGATCAGCCTTCTCAATGTGGAAGGAAAGATTTTCTTCAGTGTCGTGGCCCGTAGGCTCTCAGCATTCCTGCTGGCGAACAACTTTGTTGACACCTCAGTGCAAAAGGCAGGGATAAGTGGGTTCTCAGGTTACTTGGAACACACAAATGTCATCGGGCACCAAGTACAGACGGCCAAGAAGGAGAAGAAAGACCTGCATGTGGTGTTTTTAGATCTTGCCAATGCCTTCGGGTCAGTGCCTCATGAGATCTTGTGGACAGCGTTCAACTTCTTTCAAGTGCCAGAGGGCATCACAAGTCTAGTCAAAGCCTACTTCCAGGATCTCCAATTCTGTGTTACAGCACAGGATAGTACAACTGCCTGGCAGCACCTTGAGATAGGCATTATGGCGGGCTGCACCATCTCGCCACTGGTGTTTACAATGGCAATGGAGCTACTTATTCGTGCATCACGATGGGTGGTTGGAGGAGAACGATTGAAGAGCGGGCTCCGTCTTCCCCCAATCAGGGCGTACATGGACGACATGACGACAATAACAACAACGGTCGCATGTACCAAACGTCTGCTGGAGAAACTCCGGGGAAACATCAAATGGGCACGAATGGAGATTAAACCCAGCAAATCCCGTAGCATCTCCATTGTCAAAGGTAAGCTCACCAATGCAAGGTTCTATGTGGACGACCAGCCAATCCCAACAGTTCTGGAGAAGCCTATCAAAAGCCTTGGCCGATGGTATAGCGCAGAACTTAAAGACTCTGAGCAGGTGGAACAACTCAGGCAGGATACAATCAGCGGCCTCAAGCAGATTAACAACACTGCTCTCCCTGGAAAATTAAAGCTATGGTGCTTTAAGTTTGGGCTGCTACCTCGCCTCATGTGGCCAATTTCCATCTATGAGGTCACCTTATCTCATGTCAATCGGCTTGAGAGACTGGTGAATGCCCAAGTGAGGAAGTGGCTTGGACTGCCGAGATGCCTTTCCAGCATAGGCCTGTATGGCAATGGAGCGCTCTCCCTTCCAATCTCAAGCCTGGTGGAGGAGTACAAATGTGCCAAAACAAGGGTGGAAATGACTCTTACAGAATCCCGGGACCCATGCGTCAGAGATGCGGCTCCAAACCTGGCAACAGGGAGGAAATGGAAACCATCTGCAGCAGTAGCAGTGGCAAAGACCACCCTCAGACACCGGGATATAGTGGGACGAGTCCAACATGGCAGAGGGGGTCTTGGCCTGGAAGCAACAACACCCGCTTGGCAAAAGGCTACTCCGTCTGAACGGCGACACATGGTGGTTGAGGAGGTGCGCAACCAGGGGGAGGCAGCCAGGTGTGCCAAGGCAGTCTCCCAAGCCCAGCAAGGACGCTGGATGAGGTGGGAGGGTGTGGAGAGGAGGAAAATCACGTGGAATGAGATGTGGAGCATGGAGGCTAATAGGCTCAGCTTCATCATCAGAGCCACTTATGATGTCCTGCCCTCTCCAACCAACCTACATCTCTGGTATGGAGAGGACCCAGCCTGCCTGCAGTGTGCAGCCCCAGCAACCCTCAAACACATCCTGGTGGGTTGCAAGACCAGCCTGACTCAAGGAAGATACACCTGGCGCCATAACCAAGGGTTGAAGGGCTTGGCTGCCGAACTTGAGGACAAGAGGGTCACCATCAACGCCATGCCTTTCAAAACCCAGACCACCCTCCCACGGAAGACAACATTCGTCCAACAAGGGGAGAAACGGAGAACCAAGCCATCACCTCCAAACTCAGGCCCACTGGACACAGCCCGGGATTGGGAAATGCGGGTAGACCTCAGCCAGAGGCTCACTTTCCCGCCAGAAATCGCAGCAACCAACCTGCGCCCAGATTTGGTCCTCTGGTCCAAGTCCTGCCGGCGTGTCTTCATTGTGGAGCTGACTGTCCCGTGGGAGGATAACATCGACGAAGCATTCGAAAGAAAAAGGCTGCGTTATGCTAACCTAGCAGCTGATGCTGAGGCGCGGGGATGGAACGTAAAGGTGTGGCCAGTGGAGGTTGGCTGCCGAGGCTTTGTAGCCAGGTCCACCACACGGCTCCTGAAGGAAGTTGGGATCAGAGGACAGGCCCAGCGGAAGGCAATAAAAGAACTTGCCAAAGCAGCCGAACGGAGCAGTCACTGGCTGTGGCTGAAACGGAGGGATGCAACATGGGCTGTTTGATGACCACGGGGTGCCACCATATGACACACACCCAGGTCTGATCAGCCTGTGGCAGGCCAACCTTGGAAGAGGGTGTATTGTGTTAAGAGGCCGAAACACCTGATGAAGACAAGGCACACAACTGATGACGTGTAGATTTGGTGGTGCCCCGCGATCCTGTCCAAACTCCACCCCACAGTCATGTCCGATAGGAGTTATCGTGCTGATATATTTTAGGGATATTAACAGCTAGTCCTATTAAGAATCCTACCTTCTGATTTTTTAAGGCAAGCTATTGAAAACGTCAGAAAATTGGAGAAAGGAGTCTATGTAGTTGATTTGAGAGACTCATTTCATTATTGGACTCACCAAACCACTTACAGTGTTTCAGGTACAAAATGACTGTTTCTCGCTGAGAAAATGCCAAAAAGCGGATTTCTGTCATAACATTGATTTACCTTCTGATTTTTTAAGGCAAGCTATTGAAAACGTTGGAAAATTGGAGAAAGGTGTCTATGTAGTTGATTTGAGGGACTCATTTCATTATTGGACTCACCAAACCACTTACAGTGTTTCAGGTACAAAATGACTGTTTCTCGCTGAGAAAATGCCAAAAAGCGGATTTCTGTCATAACATTGATTTACCTTCTGATTTTTCAAGGCAAGCTATTGAAAATGTCGGAAAATTGGAGAAAGGAGTCTATGTAGTTGATTTGAGAGACTCATTTCATTATTGGACTCACCAAACCACTTACAGTGTTTCAGGTACAAAATGACTGTTTCTCGCTGAGAAAATGCCAAAAAGCGGATTTCTGTCATAACATTGATTTACCTTCTTATTTTTTAAGGCAAGCTATTGAAAACGTTAGAAAATTGGAGAAAGGTGTCTATGTAGTTGATTTGAGAGACTCATTTCATTATTGGACTCACCAAACCACTTACAGTGTTTCAGGTACAAAATGACTGTTTCTCGCTGAGAAAATGCCAAAAAGCGGATTTCTGTCATAACATTGATTTACCTTCTGATTTTTCAAGGCAAGCTATTGAAAACGTCATAAAATTGGAGAAAGGAGTCTATGTAGTTGATTTGAGAGACTCATTTCATTATTGGACTCACCAAACCACTTACAGTGTTTCAGGTACAAAATGACTGTTTCTCGCTGAGAAAATGCCAAAAAGCGGATTTCTGTCATAACATTGATTTACCTTCTGATTTTTTAAGGCAAGCTATTGAAAACGTTAGAAAATTGGAGAAAGGAGTCTATGTAGTTGATTTGAGAGACTCGTTTCATTATTGGACTCACCAAACCACTTACAGTGTTTCAGGTACAAAATGACTGTTTCTCGCTGAGAAAATGCCAAAAAGCGGATTTCTGTCATAACATTGATTTACCTTCTGATTTTTCAAGGCAAGCTATTGAAAATGTCGGAAAATTGGAGAAAGGAGTCTATGTAGTTGATTTGAGAGACTCATTTCATTATTGGACTCACCAAACCACTTACAGTGTTTCAGGTACAAAATGACTGTTTCTCGCTGAGAAAATGCCAAAAAGCGGATTTCTGTCATAACATTGATTTACCTTCTGATTTTTTAAGGCAAGCTATTGAAAACGTTAGAAAATTGGAGAAAGGTGTCTATGTAGTTGATTTGAGAGACTCATTTCATTATTGGACTCACCAAACCACTTACAGTGTTTCAGGTACAAAATGACTGTTTCTCGCTGAGAAAATGCCAAAAAGCGGATTTCTGTCATAACATTGATTTACCTTCTGATTTTTCAAGGCAAGCTATTGAAAATGTCGGAAAATTGGAGAAAGCAGTCTATGTAGTTGATTTGAGAGACTCATTTCATTATTGGACTCACCAAACCACTTACAGTGTTTCAGGTACAAAATGACTGTTTCTCGCTGAGAAAATGCCAAAAAGCGGATTTCTGTCATAACATTGATTTACCTTCTGATTTTTTAAGGCAAGCTATTGAAAACGTTAGAAAATTGGAGAAAGGAGTCTATGTAGTTGATTTGAGAGACTCATTTCATTATTGGACTCACCAAACCACTTACAGTGTTTCAGGTACAAAATGACTGTTTCTCGCTGAGAAAATGCCAAAAAGCGGATTTCTGTCATAACATTGATTTACCTTCTGATTTTTTAAGGCAAGCTATTGAAAACGTTGGAAAATTGGAGAAAGGTGTCTATGTAGTTGATTTGAGGGACTCATTTCATTATTGGACTCACCAAACCACTTACAGTGTTTCAGGTACAAAATGACTGTTTCTCGCTGAGAAAATGCCAAAAAGCGGATTTCTGTCATAACATTGATTTACCTTCTGATTTTTCAAGGCAAGCTATTGAAAATGTCGGAAAATTGGAGAAAGGAGTCTATGTAGTTGATTTGAGAGACTCATTTCATTATTGGACTCACCAAACCACTTACAGTGTTTCAGGTACAAAATGACTGTTTCTCGCTGAGAAAATGCCAAAAAGCGGATTTCTGTCATAACATTGATTTACCTTCTGATTTTTTAAGGCAAGCTATTGAAAACGTTAGAAAATTGGAGAAAGGTGTCTATGTAGTTGATTTGAGAGACTCATTTCATTATTGGACTCTCCAAACCGCTTACAGTGTTTCAGGTACAAAATGACGGTTTCTCGCTGAGAAAATGCCAAAAAGCGGATTTCTGTCATAACATTGATTTACCTTCTTATTTTTTAAGGCAAGCTATTGAAAACGTTAGAAAATTGGAGAAAGGTGTCTATGTAGTTGATTTGAGAGACTCATTTCATTATTGGACTCACCAAACCACTTACAGTGTTTCAGGTACAAAATGACTGTTTCTCGCTGAGAAAATGCCAAAAAGCGGATTTCTGTCATAACATTGATTTACCTTCTGATTTTTTAAGGCAAGCTATTGAAAACGTTAGAAAATTGGAGAAAGGTGTCTATGTAGTTGATTTGAGAGACTCATTTCATTATTGGACTCACCAAACCACTTACAGTGTTTCAGGTACAAAATGACTGTTTCTCGCTGAGAAAATGCCAAAAAGCGGATTTCTGTCATAACATTGATTTACCTTCTGATTTTTTAAGGCAAGCTATTGAAAACGTTGGAAAATTGGAGAAAGGTGTCTATGTAGTTGATTTGAGGGACTCATTTCATTATTGGACTCACCAAACCACTTACAGTGTTTCAGGTACAAAATGACTGTTTCTCGCTGAGAAAATGCCAAAAAGCGGATTTCTGTCATAACATTGATTTACCTTCTGATTTTTCAAGGCAAGCTATTGAAAATGTCGGAAAATTGGAGAAAGGAGTCTATGTAGTTGATTTGAGAGACTCATTTCATTATTGGACTCACCAAACCACTTACAGTGTTTCAGGTACAAAATGACTGTTTCTCGCTGAGAAAATGCCAAAAAGCGGATTTCTGTCATAACATTGATTTACCTTCTGATTTTTTAAGGCAAGCTATTGAAAACGTTAGAAAATTGGAGAAATGAGTCTATGTAGTTGATTTGAGAGACTCATTTCATTATTGGACTCACCAAACCACTTACAGTGTTTCAGGTACAAAATGACTGTTTCTCGCTGAGAAAATGCCAAAAAGCGGATTTCTGTCATAACATTGATTTACCTTCTGATTTTTTAAGGCAAGCTATTGAAAACGTTAGAAAATTGGAGAAAGGTGTCTATGTAGTTGATTTGAGAGACTCGTTTCATTATTGGACTCTCCAAACCGCTTACAGTGTTTCAGGTACAAAATGACTGTTTCTCGCTGAGAAAATGCCAAAAAGCAGATTTCTGTCATAACATTGATTTACCTTCTTATTTTTTAAGGCAAGCTATTGAAAACGTTAGAAAATTGGAGAAAGGTGTCTATGTAGTTGATTTGAGAGACTCATTTCATTATTGGACTCACCAAACCACTTACAGTGTTTCAGGTACAAAATGACTGTTTCTCGCTGAGAAAATGCCAAAAAGCGGATTTCTGTCATAACATTGATTTACCCTCTGATTTTTTAAGGCAAGCTATTGAAAACGTTAGAAAATTGGAGAAAGGTGTCTATGTAGTTGATTTGAGAGACTCATTTCATTATTGGACTCACCAAACCACTTACAGTGTTTCAGGTACAAAATGACTGTTTCTCGCTGAGAAAATGCCAAAAAGCGGATTTCTGTCATAACATTGATTTACCTTCTGATTTTTCAAGGCAAGCTATTGAAAATGTCGGAAAATTGGAGAAAGGAGTCTATGTAGTTGATTTGAGAGACTCATTTCATTATTGGACTCACCAAACCACTTACAGTGTTTCAGGTACAAAATGACTGTTTCTCGCTGAGAAAATGCCAAAAAGCGGATTTCTGTCATAACATTGATTTACCTTCTGATTTTTTAAGGCAAGCTATTGAAAACGTTAGAAAATTGGAGAAATGAGTCTATGTAGTTGATTTGAGAGACTCATTTCATTATTGGACTCACCAAACCACTTACAGTGTTTCAGGTACAAAATGACTGTTTCTCGCTGAGAAAATGCCAAAAAGCGGATTTCTGTCATAACATTGATTTACCTTCTGATTTTTTAAGGCAAGCTATTGAAAACGTTGGAAAATTGGAGAAAGGTGTCTATGTAGTTGATTTGAGGGACTCATTTCATTATTGGACTCACCAAACCACTTACAGTGTTTCAGGTACAAAATGACTGTTTCTCGCTGAGAAAATGCCAAAAAGCGGATTTCTGTCATAACATTGATTTACCTTCTGATTTTTCAAGGCAAGCTATTGAAAATGTCGGAAAATTGGAGAAAGGAGTCTATGTAGTTGATTTGAGAGACTCATTTCATTATTGGACTCACCAAACCACTTAGAGTGTTTCAGGTACAAAATGACTGTTTCTCGCTGAGAAAATGCCAAAAAGCGGATTTCTGTCATAACATTGATTTACCTTCTGATTTTTTAAGGCAAGCTATTGAAAACGTTAGAAAATTGGAGAAAGGTGTCTATGTAGTTGATTTGAGAGACTCATTTCATTATTGGACTCTCCAAACCGGTTACAGTGTTTCAGGTACAAAATGACGGTTTCTCGCTGAGAAAATGCCAAAAAGCGGATTTCTGTCATAACATTGATTTACCTTCTTATTTTTTAAGGCAAGCTATTGAAAACGTTAGAAAATTGGAGAAAGGTGTCTATGTAGTTGATTTGAGAGACTCATTTCATTATTGGACTCACCAAACCACTTACAGTGTTTCAGGTACAAAATGACTGTTTCTCGCTGAGAAAATGCCAAAAAGCGGATTTCTGTCATAACATTGATTTAACTTCTGATTTTTCAAGGCAAGCTATTGAAAACGTTAGAAAATTGGAGAAAGGTGTCTATGTAGTTGATTTGAGAGACTCATTTCATTATTGGACTCTCCAAACCGCTTACAGTGTTTCAGGTACAAAATGACTGTTTCTCGCTGAGAAAATGCCAAAAAGCGGATTTCTGTCATAACATTGATTTACCTTCTGATTTTTTAAGGCAAGCTATTGAAAACGTTAGAAAATTGGAGAAAGGAGTCTATGTAGTTGATTTGAGAGACTCATTTCATTATTGGACTCACCAAACCACTTACAGTGTTTCAGGTACAAAATGACTGTTTCTCGCTGAGAAAATGCCAAAAAGCGGATTTCTGTCATAACATTGATTTACCTTCTGATTTTTCAAGGCAAGCTATTGAAAATGTCGGAAAATTGGAGAAAGGAGTCTATGTAATTGATTTGAGAGACTCATTTCATTATTGGACTCACCAAACCACTTACAGTGTTTCAGGTACAAAATGACTGTTTCTCGCTGAGAAAATGCCAAAAAGCGGATTTCTTTCATAACATTGATTTACCTTCTGATTTTTTAAGGCAAGCTATTGAAAACGTTAGAAAATTGGAGAAAGGAGTCTATGTAGTTGATTTGAGAGACTCATTTCATTATTGGACTCACCAAACCACTTACAGTGTTTCAGGTACAAAATGACTGTTTCTCGCTGAGAAAATGCCAAAAAGCGGATTTCTGTCATAACATTGATTTACCTTCTGATTTTTTAAGGCAAGCTATTGAAAACGTTGGAAAATTGGAGAAAGGTGTCTATGTAGTTGATTTGAGGGACTCATTTCAATATTGGACTCACCAAACCACTTACAGTGTTTCAGGTACAAAATGACTGTTTCTCGCTGAGAAAATGCCAAAAAGCGGATTTCTGTCATAACATTGATTTACCTTCTGATTTTTCAAGGCAAGCTATTGAAAATGTCGGAAAATTGGAGAAAGGAGTCTATGTAGTTGATTTGAGAGACTCATTTCATTATTGGACTCACCAAACCACTTAGAGTGTTTCAGGTACAAAATGACTGTTTCTCGCTGAGAAAATGCCAAAAAGCGGATTTCTGTCATAACATTGATTTACCTTCTGATTTTTTAAGGCAAGCTATTGAAAACGTTAGAAAATTGGAGAAAGGTGTCTATGTAGTTGATTTGAGAGACTCATTTCATTATTGGACTCTCCAAACCGCTTACAGTGTTTCAGGTACAAAATGACTGTTTCTCGCTGAGAAAATGCCAAAAAGCGGATTTCTGTCATAACATTGATTTACCTTCTTATTTTTTAAGGCAAGCTATTGAAAACGTTAGAAAATTGGAGAAAGGTGTCTATGTAGTTGATTTGAGAGACTCATTTCATTATTGGACTCACCAAACCACTTACAGTGTTTCAGGTACAAAATGACTGTTTCTCGCTGAGAAAATGCCAAAAAGCGGATTTCTGTCATAACATTGATTTAACTTCTGATTTTTCAAGGCAAGCTTTTGAAAACGTCATAAAATTGGAGAAAGGAGTCTATGTAGTTGATTTGAGAGACTCATTTCATTATTGGACTCACCAAACCACTTACAGTGTTTCAGGTACAAAATGACTGTTTCTCGCTGAGAAAATGCCAAAAAGCGGATTTCTGTCATAACATTGATTTACCTTCTGATTTTTTAAGGCAAGCTATTGAAAACGTTAGAAAATTGGAGAAAGGTGTCTATGTAGTTGATTTGAGAGACTCATTTCATTATTGGACTCTCCAAACCGCTTACAGTGTTTCAGGTACAAAATGACTGTTTCTCGCTGAGAAAATGCCAAAAAGCAGATTTCTGTCATAACATTGATTTACCTTCTTATTTTTTAAGGCAAGCTATTGAAAACGTTAGAAAATTGGAGAAAGGTGTCTATGTAGTTGATTTGAGAGACTCATTTCATTATTGGACTCACCAAACCACTTACAGTGTTTCAGGTACAAAATGACTGTTTCTCGCTGAGAAAATGCCAAAAAGCGGATTTCTGTCATAACATTGATTTACCTTCTGATTTTTCAAGGCAAGCTATTGAAAACGTCATAAAATTGGAGAAAGGAGGCTATGTAGTTGATTTGAGAGACTCATTTCATTATTGGACTCACCAAACCACTTACAGTGTTTCAGGTACAAAATGACTGTTTCTCGCTGAGAAAATGCCAAAAAGCGGATTTCTGTCATAACATTGATTTACCTTCTGATTTTTTAAGGCAAGCTATTGAAAACGTTAGAAAATTGGAGAAAGGAGTCTATGTAGTTGATTTGAGAGACTCATTTCATTATTGGACTCACCAAACCACTTACAGTGTTTCAGGTACAAAATGACTGTTTCTCGCTGAGAAAATGCCAAAAAGCGGATTTCTGTCATAACATTGATTTACCTTCTGATTTTTCAAGGCAAGCTATTGAAAATGTCGGAAAATTGGAGAAAGGAGTCTATGTAATTGATTTGAGAGACTCATTTCATTATTGGACTCACCAAACCACTTACAGTGTTTCAGGTACAAAATGACTGTTTCTCGCTGAGAAAATGCCAAAAAGCGGATTTCTGTCATAACATTGATTTACCTTCTGATTTTTTAAGGCAAGCTATTGAAAACGTTAGAAAATTGGAGAAAGGAGTCTATGTAGTTGATTTGAGAGACTCATTTCATTATTGGACTCACCAAACCACTTACAGTGTTTCAGATACAAAATGACTGTTTCTCGCTGAGAAAATGCCAAAAAGCGGATTTCTGTCATAACATTGATTTACCTTCTGATTTTTTAAGGCAAGCTATTGAAAACGTTGGAAAATTGGAGAAAGGTGTCTATGTAGTTGATTTGAGGGACTCATTTCATTATTGGACTCACCAAACCACTTACAGTGTTTCAGGTACAAAATGACTGTTTCTCGCTGAGAAAATGCCAAAAAGCGGATTTCTGTCATAACATTGATTTACCTTCTGATTTTTCAAGGCAAGCTATTGAAAATGTCGGAAAATTGGAGAAAGGAGTCTATGTAGTTGATTTGAGAGACTCATTTCATTATTGGACTCACCAAACCACTTAGAGTGTTTCAGGTACAAAATGACTGTTTCTCGCTGAGAAAATGCCAAAAAGCGGATTTCTGTCATAACATTGATTTACCTTCTGATTTTTTAAGGCAAGCTATTGAAAACGTTAGAAAATTGGAGAAAGGTGTCTATGTAGTTGATTTGAGAGACTCATTTCATTATTGGACTCTCCAAACCGCTTACAGTGTTTCAGGTACAAAATGACTGTTTCTCGCTGAGAAAATGCCAAAAAACGGATTTCTGTCATAACATTGATTTACCTTCTGATTTTTCAAGGCAAGCTATTGAAAATGTCGGAAAATTGGAGAAAGGAGTCTATGTAGTTGATTTGAGAGACTCATTTCATTATTGGACTCACCAAACCACTTACAGTGTTTCAGGTACAAAATGACTATTTCTCGCTAAGAAAATGCCAAAAAGCGGATTTCTGTCATAACATTGATTTACCTTCTGATTTTTTAAGGCAAGCTATTGAAAACGTTAGAAAATTGGAGAAAGGTGTCTATGTAGTTGATTTGAGAGACTCATTTCATTATTGGACTCACCAAACCACTTACAGTGTTTCAGGTACAAAATGACTGTTTCTCGCTGAGAAAATGCCAAAAAGCGGATTTCTGTCATAACATTGATTTACCTTCTGATTTTTCAAGGCAAGCTATTGAAAACGTCATAAAATTGGAGAAAGGAGTCTATGTAGTTGATTTGAGAGACTCATTTCATTATTGGACTCACCAAACCACTTACAGTGTTTCAGGTACAAAATGACTGTTTCTCGCTGAGAAAATGCCAAAAAGCGGATTTCTGTCATAACATTGATTTACCTTCTGATTTTTCAAGGCAAGCTATTGAAAACGTCATAAAATTGGAGAAAGGAGTCTATGTAGTTGATTTGAGAGACTCATTTCATTATTGGACTCACCAAACCACTTACAGTGTTTCAGGTACAAAATGACTGTTTCTCGCTGAGAAAATGCCAAAAAGCGGATTTCTGTCATAACATTGATTTACCTTCTGATTTTTCAAGGCCCCTTCATTATTGGACTCACCAAACCTCTTACAGTGTTTCAGGTTCAAAATGACTGTTTCTTGCTGAGAAACTGCCAAAAAGCGGATTTCTGTAATAACATTGTTTCAAGTGTCTGAGAGAGCTTAGCAAGGGGCCTCGCATTGACCATTACTTCCTTAGAGGTAGGGCAAATCAGTCGAGTGAAGCCCAATGGCAGGATATTCACCACAGTCCACAGGGTATCAGAACCCCAGACGAAGCTCAATCAAGCACAGATCCATTTATGAACATCAGCCCAGAGCCCATCCAGCCACAGACAGCAGTAGAGCGGAGGCTGACTGGACGAAAACCTCAAATCTTGTGGCCTAAATCCTGTCAGAAAAAGGAGTGGGAAACCACAGACACAGACCTCGTCCACCTTTTAGAAGGTCTGAAAGGCGGTGTGGAGAAAAAACTGGACAAGATCGGAGAGACCATTTATAGCTATGGAGCAGAGAGATTTGGTGTGAAACGTGAGAACTTGCAGACACAGAAGGAACCATCTGCTCATCTCAAGTCCAGGAGACAACAAGAGATTCAGAGACTCGTGAAAGAAAGGAGGTGCCTGAGGAAACAATGGAAGAAGGCCACGGAAGTGGAAAGGAAAGGCCTTGGGGCACTACAGGGCGACATCAAGCAGCGTCTGGCAGCACTGCGAAGAGCAGAATGCCTGAGAAGGCAACATAAGAAGAGAGAGCGAACGAGGACTGCCTTCTACAGAGATCCCTATAAATTTGTTAAGGACCTCTTTGTCAGGGAGAAATCTGGGACCCTCAAAGTACCCATAAGAGAACTGGAAGAACATCTTCGGAAGACCTACTCCGACAAACAGAGGCATGTGCCAGCCAGCATTCCGGAGGATATGCCACCCATCCAACCACCTGAGCACCAGATGGAAACAAGGCCCCCCACATGGAGCGAAGTTGAGAGCACAGTAAAACGGGCAAGAACAGCTTCAGCCCCGGGGCCCAACGGCATTCCATACAGGGTGTATAAGAACACGCCAGGCATCTTGAAATACCTCTGGAAGCTTATGAAAGTGGCATGGGAAAAAGGAATGATACCAAAGGCATGGCGACGGGCAGGAGGGATCCTGATTCCCAAAGAGAAGAATTCCTCAACCATCGAGCAGTTTCGCCAGATCAGCCTTCTCAATGTGGAAGGAAAGATTTTCTTCAGTGTCGTGGCCCGTAGGCTCTCAGCATTCCTGCTGGCGAACAACTTTGTTGACACCTCAGTGCAAAAGGCAGGGATAAGTGGGTTCTCAGGTTACTTGGAACACACAAATGTCATCGGGCACCAAGTACAGACGGCCAAGAAGGAGAAGAAAGACCTGCATGTGGTGTTTTTAGATCTTGCCAATGCCTTCGGGTCAGTGCCTCATGAGATCTTGTGGACAGCGTTCAACTTCTTTCAAGTGCCAGAGGGCATCACAAGTCTAGTCAAAGCCTACTTCCAGGATCTCCAATTCTGTGTTACAGCACAGGATAGTACAACTGCCTGGCAGCACCTTGAGATAGGCATTATGGCGGGCTGCACCATCTCGCCACTGGTGTTTACAATGGCAATGGAGCTACTTATTCGTGCATCACGATGGGTGGTTGGAGGAGAACGATTGAAGAGCGGGCTCCGTCTTCCCCCAATCAGGGCGTACATGGACGACATGACGACAATAACAACAACGGTCGCATGTACCAAACGTCTGCTGGAGAAACTCCGGGGAAACATCAAATGGGCACGAATGGAGATTAAACCCAGCAAATCCCGTAGCATCTCCATTGTCAAAGGTAAGCTCACCAATGCAAGGTTCTATGTGGACGACCAGCCAATCCCAACAGTTCTGGAGAAGCCTATCAAAAGCCTTGGCCGATTGTATAGCGCAGAACTTAAAGACTCTGAGCAGGTGGAACAACTCAGGCAGGATACAATCAGCGGCCTCAAGCAGATTAACAACACTGCTCTCCCTGGAAAATTAAAGCTATGGTGCTTTAAGTTTGGGCTGCTACCTCGCCTCATGTGGCCAATTTCCATCTATGAGGTCACCTTATCTCATGTCAATCGGCTTGAGAGACTGGTGAATGCCCAAGTGAGGAAGTGGCTTGGACTGCCGAGATGCCTTTCCAGCATAGGCCTGTATGGCAATGGAGCGCTCTCCCTTCCAATCTCAAGCCTGGTGGAGGAGTACAAATGTGCCAAAACAAGGGTGGAAATGACTCTTACAGAATCCCGGGACCCATGCGTCAGAGATGCGGCTCCAAACCTGGCAACAGGGAGGAAATGGAAACCATCTGCAGCAGTAGCAGTGGCAAAGACCACCCTCAGACACCGGGATATAGTGGGACGAGTCCAACATGGCAGAGGGGGTCTTGGCCTGGAAGCAACAACACCCGCTTGGCAAAAGGCTACTCCGTCTGAACGGCGACACATGGTGGTTGAGGAGGTGCGCAACCAGGGGGAGGCAGCCAGGTGTGCCAAGGCAGTCTCCCAAGCCCAGCAAGGACGCTGGATGAGGTGGGAGGGTGTGGAGAGGAGGAAAATCACGTGGAATGAGATGTGGAGCATGGAGGCTAATAGGCTCAGCTTCATCATCAGAGCCACTTATGATGTCCTGCCCTCTCCAACCAACCTACATCTCTGGTATGGAGAGGACCCAGCCTGCCTGCAGTGTGCAGCCCCAGCAACCCTCAAACACATCCTGGTGGGTTGCAAGACCAGCCTGACTCAAGGAAGATACACCTGGCGCCATAACCAAGGGTTGAAGGGCTTGGCTGCCGAACTTGAGGACAAGAGGGTCACCATCAACGCCATGCCTTTCAAAACCCAGACCACCCTCCCACGGAAGACAACATTCGTCCGACAAGGGGAGAAACGGAGAACCAAGCCATCACCTCCAAACTCAGGCCCACTGGACACAGCCCGGGATTGGGAAATGCGGGTAGACCTCAGCCAGAGGCTCACTTTCCCGCCAGAAATCGCAGCAACCAACCTGCGCCCAGATTCTGTCCTCTGGTCCAAGTCCTGCCGGCGTGTCTTCATTGTGGAGCTGACTGTCCCGTGGGAGGATAACATCGACGAAGCATTCGAAAGAAAAATGCTGCGTTATGCTAACCTAGCAGCTGATGCTGAGGCGCGGGGATGGAACGTAAAGGTGTGGCCAGTGGAGGTTGGCTGCCGAGGCTTTGTAGCCAGGTCCACCACACGGCTCCTGAAGGAAGTTGGGATCAGAGGACAGGCCCAGCGGAAGGCAATAAAAGAACTTGCCAAAGCAGCCGAACGGAGCAGTCACTGGCTGTGGCTGAAACGGAGGGATGCAACATGGGCTGTTTGATGACCACGGGGTGCCACCATATGACACACACCCAGGTCTGATCAGCCTGTGGCAGGCCAACCTTGGAAGAGGGTGTATTGTGTTAAGAGGCCGAAACACCTGATGAAGACAAGGCACACAACTGATGACGTGTAGATTTGGTGGTGCCCCGCGATCCTGTCCAAACTCCACCCCACAGTCATGTCCGATAGGAGTTATCGTGCTGATATATTTTAGGGATATTAACAGCTAGTCCTATTAAGAATCCTACCTTCTGATTTTTTAAGGCAAGCTATTGAAAACGTCAGAAAATTGGAGAAAGGAGTCTATGTAGTTGATTTGAGAGACTCATTTCATTATTGGACTCACCAAACCACTTACAGTGTTTCAGGTACAAAATGACTGTTTCTCGCTGAGAAAATGCCAAAAAGCGGATTTCTGTCATAACATTGATTTACCTTCTGATTTTTTAAGGCAAGCTATTGAAAACGTTAGAAAATTGGAGAAAGGTGTCTATGTAGTTGATCTGAGCGACTCATTTCATTATTGGACTCACCAAACCACTTACAGTGTTTCAGGTACAAAATGACTGTTTCTCGCTGAGAAAATGCCAAAAAGCGGATTTCTGTCATAACATTGATTTACCTTCTGATTTTTTAAGGCAAGCTATTGAAAACGTTAGAAAATTGGAGAAAGGTGTCTATGTAGTTGATTTGAGAGACTCATTTCATTATTAGACTCACCAAACCACTTACAGTGTTTCAGGTACAAAATGACTGTTTCTCGCTGAGAAAATGCCAAAAAGCGGATTTCTGTCATAACATTGATTTACCTTCTTATTTTTTAAGGCAAGCTATTGAAAACGTTAGAAAATTGGAAAAGGTGTCTATGTAGTTGATTTGAGAGACTCATTTCATTATTGGACTCACCAAACCACTTACAGTGTTTCAGGTACAAAATGACTGTTTCTTGCTGAGAAAATGCCAAAAAGCGGATTTCTGTCATAACATTGATTTACCTTCTGATTTTTTAAGGCAAGCTATTGAAAACGTTAGAAAATTGGAGAAAGGTGTCTATGTAGTTGATTTGAGAGACTCATTTCATTATTGGACTCTCCAAACCGCTTACAGTGTTTCAGGTACAAAATGACTGTTTCTCGCTGAGAAAATGCCAAAAAGCGGATTTCTGTCATAACATTGATTTACCTTCTTATTTTTTAAGGCAAGCTATTGAAAACGTTAGAAAATTGGAAAAGGTGTCTATGTAGTTGATTTGAGAGACTCATTTCATTATTGGACTCACCAAACCACTTACAGTGTTTCAGGTACAAAATGACTGTTTCTCGCTGAGAAAATGCCAAAAAGCGGATTTCTGTCATAACATCCATTTACCTTCTAATTTTTCAAGGCAAGCTATTGAAAACGTCATAAAATTGGAGAAAGGAGTCTATGTAGTTGATTTGAGAGACTCATTTCATTATTGGACTCACCAAACCACTTACAGTGTTTCAGGTACAAAATGACTGTTTCTCGCTGAGAAAATGCCAAAAAGCGGATTTCTGTCATAACATTGATTTACCTTCTGATTTTTTAAGGCAAGCTATTGAAAATGTCGGAAAATTGGAGAAAGGAGTCTATGTAGTTGATTTGAGAGACTCATTTCATTATTGGACTCACCAAACCACTTACAGTGTTTCAGGTACAAAATGACTGTTTCTCGCTGAGAAAATGCCAAAAAGCGGATTTCTGTCATAACATTGATTTACCTTCTGATTTTTTAAGGCAAGCTATTGAAAACGTTAGAAAATTGGAGAAAGGTGTCTATGTAGTTGATTTGAGAGACTCATTTCATTATTGGACTCACCAAACCACTTACAGTGTTTCAGGTACAAAATGACTGTTTCTCGCTGAGAAAATGCCAAAAAGCGGATTTCTGTCATAACATTGATTTACCTTCTGATTTTTCAAGGCAAGCAATTGAAAATGTCATAAAATTGGAGAAAGGAGTCTATGTAGTTGATTTGAGAGACTCATTTCATTATTGGACTCACCAAACCACTTACAGTGTTTCAGGTACAAAATGACTGTTTCTCGCTGAGAAAATGCCAAAAAGCGGATTTCTGTCATAACATTGATTTACCTTCTGATTTTTCAAGGCAAGCAATTGAAAACGTCATAAAATTGGAGAAAGGAGTCTATGTAGTTGATTTGAGAGACTCATTTCATTATTGGACTCACCAAACCACTTACAGTGTTTCAGGTACAAAATGACTGTTTCTCGCTGAGAAAATGCCAAAAAGCGGATTTCTGTCATAACATTGATTTACCTTCTGATTTTTTAAGGCAAGCTATTGAAAACGTTAGAAAATTGGAGAAAGGTGTCTATGTAGTTGATTTGAGAGACTCATTTCATTATTGGACTCTCCAAACTGCTTACAGTGTTTCAGGTACAAAATGACTGTTTCTCGCTGAGAAAATGCCAAAAAGCGGATTTCTGTCATAACATTGATTTACCTTCTTATTTTTTAAGGCAAGCTATTGAAAACGTTAGAAAATTGGAGAAAGGTGTCTATGTAGTTGATTTGAGAGACTCATTTCATTATTGGACTCACCAAACCACTTAGTGTTTCAGGTACAAAATGACTGTTTCTCGCTGAGAAAATGCCAAAAAGCGGATTTCTGTCATAACATTGATTTACCTTCTGATTTTTCAAGGCAAGCTATTGAAAATGTCATAAAATTGGAGAAAGGAGTCTATGTAGTTGATTTGAGAGACTCATTTCATTATTGGACTCACCAAACCACTTATAGTGTTTCAGGTACAAAATGACTGTTTCTCGCTGAGAAAATGCCAAAAAGCGGATTTCTGTCATAACATTGATTTACCTTCTGATTTTTTAAGGCAAGCTATTGAAAACGTTAGAAAATTGGAGAAAGGTGTCTATGTAGCTGATTTGAGAGACTCATTTCATTATTGGACTCACCAAACCACTTACAGTGTTTCAGGTACAAAATGACTGTTTCTCGCTGAGAAAATGCCAAAAAGCGGATTTCTGTCATAACATTGATTTACCTTCTGATTTTTCGAGGCAAGCTATTGAAAATTTCGGAAAATTGGAGAAAGGAGTCTATGTAGTTGATTTGAGAGACTCATTTCATTATTGGACTCACCAAACCACTTACAGTGTTTCAGGTACAAAATGACTGTTTCTCGCTGAGAAAATGCCAAAAAGCGGATTTCTGTCATAACATTGATTTACCTTCTGATTTTTTAAGGCAAGCTATTGAAAACGTTAAAAAATTGGAGAAAGGAGTCTATGTAGTTGATTTGAGAGACTCATTTCATTATTGGACTCACCAAACCACTTACAGTGTTTCAGGTACAAAATGACTGTTTCTCGCTGAGAAAATGCCAAAAAGCGGATTTCTGTCATAACATTGATTTACCTTCTGATTTTTTAAGGCAAGCTATTGAAAACGTTGGAAAATTGGAGAAAGGTGTCTATGTAGTTGATTTGAGGGACTCATTTCATTATTGGACTCACCAAACCACTTACAGTGTTTCAGGTACAAAATGACTGTTTCTCGCTGAGAAAATGCCAAAAAGCGGATTTCTGTCATAACATTGATTTACCTTCTGATTCTTCAAGGCAAGCTATTGAAAATGTCGGAAAATTGGAGAAAGGAGTCTATGTAGTTGATTTGAGAGACTCATTTCATTATTGGACTCACCAAACCACTTACAGTGTTTCAGGTACAAAATGACTGTTTCTCGCTGAGAAAAGGCCAAAAGCGGATTTCTGTCATAACATTGATTTACCTTCTGATTTTTTAAGGCAAGCTATTGAAAACGTTAGAAAATTGGAGAAAGGTGTCTATGTAGTTGATTTGAGCGACTCATTTCATTATTGGACTCACCAAACCACTTACAGTGTTTCAGGTACAAAATGACTGTTTCTCGCTGAGAAAATGCCAAAAAGCGGATTTCTGTCATAACATTGATTTACCTTCTGATTTTTCAAGGCAAGCTATTGAAAATGTCGGAAAATTGGAGAAAGGAGTCTATGTAGTTGATTTGAGAGACTCATTTCATTATTGGACTCACCAAACCACTTACAGTGTTTCAGGTAGAAAATGACTGTTTCTCGCTGAGAAAAGGCCAAAAAGCGGATTTCTGTCATAACATTGATTTACCTTCTGATTTTTTAAGGCAAGCTATTGAAAACGTTAGAAAATTGGAGAAAGGTGTCTATGTAGTTGATTTGAGCGACTCATTTCATTATTGGACTCACCAAACCACTTACAGTGTTTCAGGTACAAAATGACTGTTTCTCGCTGAGAAAATGCCAAAAAGCGGATTTCTGCCATAACATTGATTTACCTTCTGATTTTTCAAGGCAAGCTATTGAAAATGTCGGAAAATTGGAGAAAGGAGTCTATGTAGTTGATTTGAGAGACTCATTTCATTATTGGACTCACCAAACCACTTACAGTGTTTCAGGTAGAAAATGACTGTTTCTCGCTGAGAAAAGGCCAAAAAGCGGATTTCTGTCATAACATTGATTTACCTTCTGATTTTTTAAGGCAAGCTATTGAAAACGTTAGAAAATTGGAGAAAGGTGTCTATGTAGTTGATTTGAGCGACTCATTTCATTATTGGACTCACCAAACCACTTACAGTGTTTCAGGTACAAAATGACTGTTTCTCGCTGAGAAAATCCCAAAAAGCGGATTTCTGCCATAACATTGATTTACCTTCTGATTTTTCAAGGCAAGCTATTGAAAATGTCGGAAAATTGGAGAAAGGAGTCTATGTAGTTGATTTGAGAGACTCATTTCATTATTGGACTCACCAAACCACTTACAGTGTTTCAGGTACAAAATGACTGTTTCTCGCTGAGAAAATGCCAAAAAGCGGATTTCTGTCATAACATTGATTTACCTTCTGATTTTTTAAGGCAAGCTAATGAAAACGTTAGAAAATTGGAGAAAGGTGTCTATGTAGTTGATTTGAGAGACTCATTTCATTATTGGACTCACCAAACCACTTACAGTGTTTCAGGTACAAAATGACTGTTTCTCGCTGAGAAAAGGCCAAAAAGCGGATTTCTGTCATAACATTGATTTACCTTCTGATTTTTTAAGGCAAGCTATTGAAAACGTTAGAAAATTGGAGAAAGGTGTCTATGTAGTTGATTTGAGAGACTCATTTCATTATTGGACTCTCCAAACCGCTTACAGTGTTTCAGGTACAAAATGACTGTTTCTAGCTGAGAAACTGCCAAAAAGCGGATTTCTGTCATAACATTGATTTACCTTCTTATTTTTTAAGGCAAGCTATTGAAAACGTTAGAAAATTGGAGAAAGGTGTCTATGTAGTTGATTTGAGAGACTCATTTCATTATTGGACTCACCAAACCACTTACAGTGTTTCAGGTACAAAATGACTGTTTCTCGCTGAGAAAATGCCAAAAAGCGGATTTCTGTCATAACATTGATTTACCTTCTGATTTTTTAAGGCAAGCTATTGAAAACGTTAGAAAATTGGAGAAAGGAGTCTATGTAGTTGATTTGAGAGACTCATTTCATTATTGGACTCACCAAACCACTTACAGTGTTTCAGGTACAAAATGACTGTTTCTCGCTGAGAAAATGCCAAAAAGCGGATTTCTGTCATAACATTGATTTACCTTCTGATTTTTTAAGGCAAGCTATTGAAAACGTTGGAAAATTGGAGAAAGGTGTCTATGTAGTTGATTTGAGGGACTCATTTCATTATTGGACTCACCAAACCACTTACAGTGTTTCAGGTACAAAATGACTGTTTCTCGCTGAGAAAATGCCAAAAAGCGGATTTCTGTCATAACATTGATTTACCTTCTGATTTTTCAAGGCAAGCTATTGAAAATGTCGGAAAATTGGAGAAAGGAGTCTATGTAGTTGATTTGAGAGACTCATTTCATTATTGGACTCACCAAACCACTTACAGTGTTTCAGGTTCAAAATGCCAAAAAGCGGATTTCTGTAATAACATTGTTTCAAGTGTCTGAGAGAGCTTAGCAAGGGGCCTCGCATTGACCATTACTTCCTTAGAGGTAGGGCAAATCAGTCGAGTGAAGCCCAGTGGCAGGATATTCACCACAGTCCACAGGGTATCAGAACCCCAGACGAAGCTCAATCAAGCACAAATCCATTTATGAACATCAGCCCAGAGCCCATCCAGCCACAGACAGCAGTAGAGCGGAGGCTGACTGGACGAAAACCTCAAATCTTGTGGCCTAAATCCTGTCAGAAAAAGGAGTGGGAAACCACAGACACAGACCTCGTCCACCTTTTAGAAGGTCTGAAAGGGGGTGTGGAGAAAAAACTGGACAAGATCGGAGAGACCATTTATAGCTATGGAGCAGAGAGATTTGGTGTGAAACGTGAGAACTTGCAGACCCAGAAGGAACCATCTGCTCATCTCAAGTCCAGGAGACAACAAGAGATTCAGAGACTCGTGAAAGAAAGGAGGTGCCTGAGGAAACAATGGAAGAAGGCCACGGAAGTGGAAAGGAAAGGCCTTGGGGCACTACAGGGCGACATCAAGCAGCGTCTGGCAGCACTGCGAAGAGCAGAATGCCTGAGAAGGCAACATAAGAAGAGAGAGCGAACGAGGACTGCCTTCTACAGAGATCCCTATAAATTTGTTAAGGACCTCTTGGTCAGGGAGAAATCTGGGACCCTCAAAGTACCCATAAGAGAACTGGAAGAACATCTTCGGAAGACCTACTCCGACAAACAGAGGCATGTGCCAGCCAGTATTCCGGAGGATATGCCACCCATCCAACCACCTGAGCACCAGATGGAAACAAGGCCCCCCACATGGAGCGAAGTTGAGAGCACAGTAAAACGGGCAAGAACAGCTTCAGCCCCGGGGCCCAACGGCATTCCATACAGGGTGTATAAGAACACGCCAGGCGTCTTGAAATACCTCTGGAAGCTTATGAAAGTGGCATGGGAAAAAGGAATGATACCAAAGGCATGGCGACGGGCAGGAGGGATCCTGATTCCCAAAGAGAAGAATTCCTCAACCATCGAGCAGTTTCGCCAGATCAGCCTTCTCAATGTGGAAGGAAAGATTTTCTTCAGTGTCGTGGCCCGTAGGCTCTCAGCATTCCTGCTGGCGAACAACTTTGTTGACACCTCAGTGCAAAAGGCAGGGATAATTGGGTTCTCAGGTTGCTTGGAACACACAAATGTCATCTGGCACCAAGTACAGATGGCCAAGAAGGAGAAGAAAGACCTGCATGTGGTGTTTTTAGATCTTGCCAATGCCTTCGGGTCAGTGCCTCATGAGATCTTGTGGACAGCGTTCAACTTCTTTCAAGTGCCAGAGGGCATCACAAGTCTAGTCAAAGCCTACTTCCAGGATCTCCAATTCTGTGTTACAGCACAGGATAGTACAACTGCCTGGCAGCACCTTGAGATAGGCATTATGGCGGGCTGCACCATCTCACCACTGGTGTTTACAATGGCAATGGAGCTACTTATTCGTGCATCACGATGGGTGGTTGGAGGAGAACGATTGAAGAGCCGGCTCCGTCTTCCCCCAATCAGGGCGTACATGGACGACATGACGACAATAACAACAACGGTCGCATGTACCAAACGTCTGCTGGAGAAACTCCGGGGAAACATCAAATGGGCACGAATGGAGATTAAACCCAGCAAATCCCGTAGCATCTCCATTGTCAAAGGTAAGCTCACCAATGCAAGGTTCTATGTGGACGACCAGCCAATCCCAACAGTTCTGGAGAAGCCTATCAAAAGCCTTGGCCGATGGTATAGCGCAGAACTTAAAGACTCTGAGCAGGTGGAACAACTCAGGCAGGATACAATCAGCGGCCTCAAGCAGATTAACAACACTGCTCTCCCTGGAAAATTGAAGCTATGGTGCTTTCAGTTTGGGCTGCTACCTCGCCTAATGTGGCCAATTTCCATCTATGAGGTCACCTTATCTCATGTCAATCGGCTTGAGAGACTGGTGAATGCCCAAGTGAGGAAGTGGCTTGGACTGCCGAGATGCCTTTCCAGCATAGGCCTGTATGGCAATGGAGCGCTCTCCCTTCCAATCTCAAGCCTGGTGGAGGAGTACAAATGTGCCAAAACAAGGGTGGAAATGACTCTTACAGAATCCCGGGACCCATGCGTCAGAGATGCGGCTCCAAACCTGGCAACAGGGAGGAAATGGAAACCATCTGCAGCAGTAGCAGTGGCAAAGACCACCCTCAGACACCGGGATATAGTGGGACGAGTCCAACATGGCAGAGGGGGTCTTGGCCTGGAAGCAACAACACCCGCTTGGCAAAAGGCTACTCCGTCTGAACGGCGACACATGGTGGTTGAGGAGGTGCGCAACCAGGAGGAGGCAGCCAGGTGTGCCAAGGCAGTCTCCCAAGCCCAGCAAGGACGCTGGATGAGGTGGGAGGGTGTGGAGAGGAGGAAAATCACGTGGAATGAGATGTGGAGCATGGAGGCTAATAGGCTCAGCTTCATCATCAGAGCCACTTATGATGTCCTGCCCTCTCCAACCAACCTACATCTCTGGTATGGAGAGGACCCAGCCTGCCTGCAGTGTGCAGCCCCAGCAACCCTCAAACACATCCTGGTGGGTTGCAAGACCAGCCTGACTCAAGGAAGATACACCTGGCGCCATAACCAAGTGTTGAAGTGCTTGGCTGCCGAACTTGAGGACAAGAGGGTCACCATCAACGCCATGCCTTTCAAAACCCAGACCACCCTCCCACGGAAGACAACATTCGTCCGACAAGGGGAGAAACGGAGAACCAAGCCATCACCTCCAAACTCAGGCCCACTGGACACAGCCCGGGATTGGGAAATGCGGGTAGACCTCAGCCAGAGGCTCACTTTCCCGCCAGAAATCGCAGCAACCAACCTGCGCCCAGATTTGGTCCTCTGGTCCAAGTCCTGCCGGCGTGTCTTCATTGTGGAGCTGACTGTCCCGTGGGAGGATAACATCGACGAAGCATTCGAAAGAAAAAGGCTGCGTTATGCTAACCTAGCAGCTGATGCTGAGGATGAAACGTAAAGGTGTGGCCAGTGGAGGTTGGCTGCCGAGGCTTTGTAGCCAGGTCCACCACACGGCTCCTGAAGGAAGTTGGGATCAGAGGACAGGCCCAGCGGAAGGCAATAAAAGAACTTGCCAAAGCAGCCGAACGGAGCAGTCACTGGCTGTGGCTGAAACGGAGGGATGCAACATGGGCTGTTTGATGACCATGGGGTGCCACCATATGACACACACCCAGGTCTGATCAGCCTGTGGCAGGCCAACCTTGGAAGAGGGTGTATTGTGTTAAGAGGCCGAAACACCTGATGAAGACAAGGCACACAACTGATGACGTGTAGATTTGGTGGTGCCCCGCGATCTTGTCCAAACTCCACCCCACAGTCATGTCCGATAGGAGTTATCGTGCTGATATATTTTAGGGATATTAACAGCTAGTCCTATTAAGAATCCTACCTTCTGATTTTTTAAGGCAAGCTATTGAAAACGTCAGAAAATTGGAGAAAGGAGTCTATGTAGTTGATTTGAGCGACTCATTTCATTATTGGACTCACCAAACCACTTACAGTGTTTCAGGTACAAAATGACTGTTTCTCGCTGAGAAAATGCCAAAAAGCGGATTTCTGTAATAACATTGTTTTACCTTCTGATTTTTTAAGGCAAGCTATTGAAAACGTCAGAAAATTGGAGAAAGGAGTCTATGTAGTTGATTTGAGAGACTCATTTCATTATTGGACTCACCAAACCACTTACAGTGTTTCAGGTACAAAATGACTGTTTCTCGCTGAGAAACTGCCAAAAAGCGGATATCTGTCATAACATTGATTTACCTTCTGATTTTTTAAGGCAAGCTATGGAAAACGTCAGAAAATTGGAGAAAGGAGTCTATGTAGTTGATTTGAGAGACTCATTTCATTATTGGACTCACCAAACCACTTACAGTGTTTCAGGTACAAAATGACTGTTTCTCGCTGAGAAAATGGCAAAAAGCGGATTACTGTCATAACATTGATTTACCTTCTGATTTTTTAAGGCAAGCTATTGAAAACGTTAGAAAATTGGAGAAAGGAGTCTATGTAGTTGATTTGAGAGACTCATTTCATTATTGGACTCACCAAACCACTTCAGGTACAAAATGACTGTTTCTCGCTGAGAAAATGCCAAAAAGCGGATTTCTGTCATAACATTGATTCACCTTCTGATTTTTTAAGGCAAGCTATTGAAAACGTTAGAAAATTGGAGAAAGGTGTCTATGTAGTTGATTTGAGAGACTCATTTCATTATTGGACTCACCAAACCACTTACAGTGTTTCAGGTACAAAATGACTGTTTCTCGCTGAGAAACTGCCAAAAAGCGGATTTCTGTCATAACATTGATTTACCTTCTGATTTTTTAAGGCAAGCTATTGAAAACGTCAGAAAATTGGAGAAAAGAGTCTATGTAGTTTGATTTGAGAGACTCATTTCATTATTGGACTCACCAAACCACTTACAGTGTTTCGGGTTCAAAATGACTGTTTCTCGCTGAAAAAATGCCAAAAAGCGGATTTCTGTCACAGCATTGATTTACCTTCTGAATTTTTAAGGCAACCTATTGAAAACGTCAGAAAATTGGAGAAAGGTGTCTATGTAGTTGATTTGAGGGACTCATTTCATTATTGGACTCACCAAACCACTTACAGTGTTTCAGGTACAAAATGACTGTTTCTCGCTGAGAAACTGCCAAAAAGCGGATTTCTGTCATAACATTGATTTACCTTCTGATTTTTCAAGGCAAGCTATTGAAAATGTCAGAACATTGGAGAAAGGAGACTATGTAGTTGATTTGAGAGACTCGTTTCATTATTGGACTCACCATACCACTTACAGTGTTTCAGGTACAAAATGTTTTTTTCTCGCTGAGAAAATGCCAAAAAGCGGATTTCTGTCATAACATTGATTTACCTTCTGATTTTTCAAGGCAAGCTATTGAAAACGTCAGAAAATTGGAGAAAGGAGTCTATGTAGTTGATTTGAGAGACTCATTTCATTATTGGACTCACCAAACCACTTACAGTGTTTCAGGTACAAAATGACCGTTTCTCGCTGAGAAAATGCCAAAAAGCGGATTTCTGTAATAACATTGTTTTACCTTCTGAATTTTTAAGGCAACCTATTGAAAACGTCAGAAAATTGGAGAAAGGTGTCTATGTAGTTGATTTGAGGGACTCATTTCATTATTGGACTCACCAAACCACTTACAGTGTTTCAGGTACAAAATGACTGTTTCTCGCTGAGAAACTGCCAAAAAGCGGATTTCTGTCATAACATTGATTTACCTTCTGATTTTTCAAGGCAAGCTATTGAAAATGTCAGAACATTGGAGAAAGGAGACTATGTAGTTGATTTGAGAGACTCGTTTCATTATTGGACTCACCATACCACTTACAGTGTTTCAGGTACAAAATGATTGTTTCTCGCTGAGAAAATGCCAAAAAGCGGATTTCTGTCATAACATTGATTTACCTTCTGATTTTTCAAGGCAAGCTATTGAAAACGTCAGAAAATTGGAGAAAGGAGTCTATGTAGTTGATTTGAGAGACTCATTTCATTATTGGACTCACCAAACCACTTACAGTGTTTCAGGTACAAAATGACCGTTTCTCGCTGAGAAAATGCCAAAAAGCGGATTTCTGTAATAACATTGTTTTACCTTCTGAATTTTTAAGGCAACCTATTGAAAACGTCAGAAAATTGGAGAAAGGATTCTATGTAGTTGATTTGAGGGACTCATTTCATTATTGGACTCACCAAACCACTTACAGTGTTTCAGGTACAAAATGACTGTTTCTCGCTGAGAAACTGCCAAAAAGCGGATTTCTGTCATAACATTGATTTACCTTCTGATTTTTTAAGGCAAGCTATTGAAAACGTTAGAAAATTGGAGAAAGGTGTCTATGTAGTTGATTTGAGCGACTCATTTCATTATTGGACTCACCAAACGACTTACAGTGTTTCAGGTACAAAATGACTGTTTCTCGCTGAGAAAATGCCAAAAAGCGGATTTCTGTCATAACATTGATTTACCTTCTGATTTTTTAAGGCAAGCTATTGAAAACGTTAGAAAATTGGAGAAAGGTGTCTATGTAGTTGATTTGAGGGATTCATTTCATTATTGGACTCACCAAACCACTTACAGTGTTTCAGGTACAAAATGACTGTTTCTCGATGAGAAAATGCCAAAAAGCGGATTTCTGTCATAACATTGATTTACCTTGTGATTTTTTAAGGCAAGCTATTGAAAACGTCAGAAAATTGGAGAAAGGAGTCTATGTAGTTGATTTGAGGGATTCATTTCATTATTGGACTCACCAAACCACTTACAGTGTTTCAGGTACAAAATGACTGTTTCTCGCTGAGAAACTGCCAAAAAGCGGATTTCTGTCATAACATTGATTTACCTTCTGATTTTTTAAGGCAAGCTATTGAAAACGTCAGAAAATTGGAGAAAGGAGTCTATGTAGTTGATTTGAGAGACTCATTTCATTATTGGACTCACCAAACGACTTACAGTGTTTCAGGTACAAAATGACTGTTTCTCGCTGAGAAAATGCCAAAAAGCGGATTTCTGTAATAACATTGTTTTACCTTCTGATTTTTTAAGGCAAGCTATTGAAAGCGTTAGAAAATTGGAGAAAGGAGTCTATGTAGTTGATTTGAGAGACTCATTTCATTATTGGACTCACCAAACCACTTATAGTGTTTCAGGTACAAAATGACCGTTTCTCGCTGAGAAACTGCCAAAAAGCGGATTTCTGTCATAACATTGATTTACCTTGTGATTTTTTAAGGCAAGCTATTGAAAACGTCAGAAAATTGGAGAAAGGAGTCTATGTAGTTGATTTGAGAGACTCATTTCATTATTGGACTCACCAAACCACTTACAGTGTTTCAGGTACAAAATGACTGTTTCTCGCTGAGAAAATGCCAAAAAGCGGATTTCTGTCATAACATTGATTTACCTTCTGATTTTTCAAGGCAAGCTATTGAAAATGTCGAAAAATTGGAGAAAGGAGTCTATGTAGTTGATTTGAGAGACTCATTTCATTATTGGACTCACCAAACCACTTACAGTGTTTCAGGTACAAAATGACTGTTTCTCGCTGAGAAAATGCCAAAAAGCGGATTTCTGTCATAACATTGATTTACCTTCTGATTTTTCAAGGCAAGCTATTGAAAACGTCGGAAAATTGGAGAAAGGAGTCTAAGTAGTTGATTTGAGGGACTCATTTCATTATTGGACTCACCAAACCACTTACAGTGTTTCAGGTACAAAATGACTGTTTCTCGCCTAGAAAATGCCAAAAAGCGGATTTCTGTAATAACATTGTTTTACCTTCTGAATTTTTAAGGCAACCTATTGAAAACGTCAGAAAATTGGAGAAAGGAGTCTATGTAGTTGATTTGAGGGACTCATTTCATTATTGGACTCACCAAACCACTTACAGTGTTTCAGGTACAAAATGACTGTTTCTCGCTGAGAAACTGCCAAAAAGCGGATTTCTGTCATAACATTGATTTACCTTCTGATTTTTTAAGGCAAGCTATTGAAAACGTTAGAAAATTGGAGAAAGGTGTCTATGTAGTTGATTTGAGCGACTCATTTCATTATTGGACTCACCAAACCACTTACAGTGTTTCAGGTACAAAATGACTGTTTCTCGCTGAGAAAATGCCAAAAAGCGGATTTCTGTCATAACATTGATTTACCTTCTGATTTTTCAAGGCAAGCTATTGAAAACGTCAGAAAATTGGAGAAAGGAGTCTATGTAGTTGATTTGAGAGACTCATTTCATTATTGGACTCACCAAACCACTTACAGTGTTTCAGGTACAAAATGACTGTTTCTCGCCTAGAAAATGCCAAAAAGCGGATTTCTGTCATAACATTGATTTACCTTCTGATTTTTCAAGGCAAGCTATTGAAAACGTCAGAAAATTGGAGAAAGGAGTCTATGTAGTTGATTTGAGAGACTCATTTCATTATTGGACTCACCAAACCACTTACAGTGTTTCAGGTACAAAATGACCGTTTCTCGCTGAGAAAATGCCAAAAAGCGGATTTCTGTAATAACATTGTTTTACCTTCTGAATTTTTAAGGCAACCTATTGAAAACGTCAGAAAATTGGAGAAAGGAGTCTATGTAGTTGATTTGAGGGACTCATTTCATTATTGGACTCACCAAACCACTTACAGTGTTTCAGGTACAAAATGACTGTTTCTCGCTGAGAAACTGCCAAAAAGCGGATTTCTGTCATAACATTGATTTACCTTCTGATTTTTTAAGGCAAGCTATTGAAAACGTTAGAAAATTGGAGAAAGGTGTCTATGTAGTTGATTTGAGCGACTCATTTCATTATTGGACTCACCAAACGACTTACAGTGTTTCAGGTACAAAATGACTGTTTCTCGCTGAGAAAATGCCAAAAAGCGGATTTCTGTCATAACATTGATTTACCTTCTGATTTTTTAAGGCAAGCTATTGAAAACGTTAGAAAATTGGAGAAAGGTGTCTATGTAGTTGATTTGAGGGATTCATTTCATTATTGGACTCACCAAACCACTTACAGTGTTTCAGGTACAAAATGACTGTTTCTCGATGAGAAAATGCCAAAAAGCGGATTTCTGTCATAACATTGATTTACCTTGTGATTTTTTAAGGCAAGCTATTGAAAACGTCAGAAAATTGGAGAAAGGAGTCTATGTAGTTGATTTGAGAGACTCATTTCATTATTGGACTCACCAAACCACTTACAGTGTTTCAGGTACAAAATGACTGTTTCTCGCTGAGAAACTGCCAAAAAGCGGATTTCTGTCATAACATTGATTTACCTTCTGATTTTTTAAGGCAAGCTATTGAAAACGTTAGAAAATTGGAGAAAGGTGTCTATGTAGTTGATTTGAGCGACTCATTTCATTATTGGACTCACCAAACGACTTACAGTGTTTCAGGTACAAAATGACTGTTTCTCGCTGAGAAAATGCCAAAAAGCGGATTTCTGTCATAACATTGATTTACCTTCTGATTTTTTAAGGCAAGCTATTGAAAACGTTAGAAAATTGGAGAAAGGTGTCTATGTAGTTGATTTGAGGGATTCATTTCATTATTGGACTCACCAAACCACTTACAGTGTTTCAGGTACAAAATGACTGTTTCTCGATGAGAAAATGCCAAAAAGCGGATTTCTGTCATAACATTGATTTACCTTGTGATTTTTTAAGGCAAGCTATTGAAAACGTCAGAAAATTGGAGAAAGGAGTCTATGTAGTTGATTTGAGAGACTCATTTCATTATTGGACGCACCAAACCACTTACAGTGTTTCAGGTACAAAATGACTGTTTCTCGCTGAGAAAATGCCAAAAAGCGGATTTCTGTCATAACATTGATTTACCTTCTGATTTTTTAAGGCAAGCTATTGAAAACGTTAGAAAATTGGAGAAAGGTGTCTATGTAGTTGATTTGAGGGATTCATTTCATTATTGGACTCACCAAACTACTTACAGTGTTTCAGGTACAAAATGACTGTTTCTCGATGAGAAAATGCCAAAAAGCGGATTTCTGTCATAACATTGATTTACCTTGTGATTTTTTAAGGCAAGCTATTGAAAACGTCAGAAAATTGGAGAAAGGAGTCTATGTAGTTGATTTGAGAGACTCATTTCATTATTGGACGCACCAAACCACTTACAGTGTTTCAGGTACAAAATGACTGTTTCTCGCTGAGAAAATGCCAAAAAGCGGATTTCTGTAATAACATTGTTTTACCTTCTGATTTTTTAAGGCAAGCTATTGAAAGCGTTAGAAAATTGGAGAAAGGTGTCTATGTAGTTGATTTGAGAGACTCATTTCATTATTGGACTCACCAAACCACTTACAGTGTTTCAGGTACAAAATGACTGTTTCTCGCTGAGAAACTGCCAAAAAGCGGATTTCTGTCATAACATTGATTTACCTTCTGATTTTTTAAGGCAAGCTATTGAAAACGTTAGAAAATTGGAGAAAGGTGTCTATGTAGTTGATTTGAGAGACTCATTTCATTATTGGACTCACCAAACCACTTACAGTGTTTCAGGTACAAAATGACTGTTTCTCGCTGAGAAAAGGCCAAAAAGCGGATTTCTGTCATAACATTGATTTACCTTCTGATTTTTCAAGGCAAGCTATTGAAAATGTCGAAAAATTGGAGAAAGGAGTCTATGTAGTTGATTTGAGAGACTCATTTCATTATTGGACTCACCAAACCACTTACAGTGTTTCAGGTACAAAATGACTCTGTAATAACATTGTTTCAAGTGTCTGAGAGAGCTTAGCAAGGGGCCTCGCATTGACCATTACTTCCTTAGAGGTAGGGCAAATCAGTCGAGTGAAGCCCAGTGGCAGGATATTCACCACAGTCAACAGGGTATCAGAACCCCAGACGAAGCTCAATCAAGCACAGATCCATTTATGAACATCAGCCCAGAGCCCATCCAGCCACAGACAGCAGTAGAGCGGAGGCTGACTGGACGAAAACCTCAAATCTTGTGGCCTAAATCCTGTCAGAAAAAGGAGTGGGAAACCACAGACACAGACCTCGTCCACCTTTTAGAAGGTCTGAAAGGGGGTGTGGAGAAAAAACTGGACAAGATCGGAGAGACCATTTATAGCTATGGAGCAGAGAGATTTGGTGTGAAACGTGAGAACTTGCAGACCCAGAAGGAACCATCTGCTCATCTCAAGTCCAGGAGACAACAAGAGATTCAGAGACTCGTGAAAGAAAGGAGGTGCCTGAGGAAACAATGGAAGAAGGCCACGGAAGTGGAAAGGAAAGGCCTTGGGGCACTACAGGGCGACATCAAGCAGCGTCTGGCAGCACTGCGAAGAGCAGAATGCCTGAGAAGGCAACATAAGAAGAGAGAGCGAACGAGGACTGCCTTCTACAGAGATCCCTATAAATTTGTTAAGGACCTCTTGGTCAGGGAGAAATCTGGGACCCTCAAAGTACCCATAAGAGAACTGGAAGAACATCTTCGGAAGACCTACTCCGACAAACAGAGGCATGTGCCAGCCAGCATTCCGGAGGATATGCCACCCATCCAACCACCTGAGCACCAGATGGAAACAAGGCCCCCCACATGGAGCGAAGTTGAGAGCACAGTAAAACGGGCAAGAACAGCTTCAGCCCCGGGGCCCAACGGCATTCCATACAGGGTGTATAAGAACACGCCAGGCGTCTTGAAATACCTCTGGAAGCTTATGAAAGTGGCATGGGAAAAAGGAATGATACCAAAGGCATGGCGACGGGCAGGAGGGATCCTGATTCCCAAAGATAAGAATTCCTCAACCATCGAGCAGTTTCGCCAGATCAGCCTTCTCAATGTGGAAGGAAAGATTTTCTTCAGTGTCGTGGCCCGTAGGCTCTCAGCATTCCTGCTGGCGAACAACTTTGTTGACACCTCAGTGCAAAAGGCAGGGATAATTGGGTTCTCAGGTTGCTTGGAACACACAAATGTCATCTGGCACCAAGTACAGATGGCCAAGAAGGAGAAGAAAGACCTGCATGTGGTGTTTTTAGATCTTGCCAATGCCTTCGGGTCAGTGCCTCATGAGATCTTGTGGACAGCGTTCAACTTCTTTCAAGTGCCAGAGGGCATCACAAGTCTAGTCAAAGCCTACTTCCAGGATCTCCAATTCTGTGTTACAGCACAGGATAGTACAACTGCCTGGCAGCACCTTGAGATAGGCATTATGGCGGGCTGCACCATCTCGCCACTGGTGTTTACAATGGCAATGGAGCTACTTATTCGTGCATCACGATGGGTGGTTGGAGGAGAACGATTGAAGAGCCGGCTCCGTCTTCCCCCAATCAGGGCGTACATGGACGACATGACGACAATAACAACAACGGTCGCATGTACCAAACGTCTGCTGGAGAAACTCCGGGGAAACATCAAATGGGCACGAATGGAGATTAAACCCAGCAAATCCCGTAGCATCTCCATTGTCAAAGGTAAGCTCACCAATGCAAGGTTCTATGTGGACGACCAGCCAATCCCAACAGTTCTGGAGAAGCCTATCAAAAGCCTTGGGCGATGGTATAGCGCAGAACTTAAAGACTCTGAGCAGGTGGAACAACTCAGGCAGGATACAATCAGCGGCCTCAAGCAGATTAACAACACTGCTCTCCCTGGAAAATTGAAGCTATGGTGCTTTCAGTTTGGGCTGCTACCTCGCCTAATGTGGCCAATTTCCATCTATGAGGTCACCTTATCTCATGTCAATCGGCTTGAGAGACTGGTGAATGCCCAAGTGAGGAAGTGGCTTGGACTGCCGAGATGCCTTTCCAGCATAGGCCTGTATGGCAATGGAGCGCTCTCCCTTCCAATCTCAAGCCTGGTGGAGGAGTACAAATGTGCCAAAACAAGGGTGGAAATGACTCTTACAGAATCCCGGGACCCATGCGTCAGAGATGCGGCTCCAAACCTGGCAACAGGGAGGAAATGGAAACCATCTGCAGCAGTAGCAGTGGCAAAGACCACCCTCAGACACCGGGATATAGTGGGACGAGTCCAACATGGCAGAGGGGGTCTTGGCCTGGAAGCAACAACACCCGCTTGGCAAAAGGCTACTCCGTCTGAACGGCGACACATGGTGGTTGAGGAGGTGCGCAACCAGGAGGAGGCAGCCAGGTGTGCCAAGGCAGTCTCCCAAGCCCAGCAAGGACGCTGGATGAGGTGGGAGGGTGTGGAGAGGAGGAAAATCACGTGGAATGAGATGTGGAGCATGGAGGCTAATAGGCTCAGCTTCATCATCAGAGCCACTTATGATGTCCTGCCCTCTCCAACCAACCTACATCTCTGGTATGGAGAGGACCCAGCCTGCCTGCAGTGTGCAGCCCCAGCAACCCTCAAACACATCCTGGTGGGTTGCAAGACCAGCCTGACTCAAGGAAGATACACCTGGCGCCATAACCAAGTGTTGAAGTGCTTGGCTGCCGAACTTGAGGACAAGAGGGTCACCATCAACGCCATGCCTTTCAAAACCCAGACCACCCTCCCACGGAAGACAACATTCGTCCGACAAGGGGAGAAACGGAGAACCAAGCCATCACCTCCAAACTCAGGCCCACTGGACAAAGCCCGGGATTGGGAAATGCGGGTAGACCTCAGCCAGAGGCTCACTTTCCCGCCAGAAATCGCAGCAACCAACCTGCGCCCAGATTTGGTCCTCTGGTCCAAGTCCTGCCGGCGTGTCTTCATTGTGGAGCTGACTGTCCCGTGGGACATCGACGAAGCATTTGAAAGAAAAACGCTGTGTTATGCTAACCTAGCAGCTGATGCTGAGGCGCGGGGATGAAACGTAAAGGTGTGGCCAGTGGAGGTTGGCTGCCGAGGCTTTGTAGCCAGGTCCACCACACGGCTCCTGAAGGAAGTTGGGATCAGAGGACAGGCCCAGCGGAAGGCAATAAAAGAACTTGCCAAAGCAGCCGAACGGAGCAGTCACTGGCTGTGGCTGAAACGGAGGGATGCAACATGGGCTGTTTGATGACCACGGGGTGCCACCATATGACACACACCCAGGTCTGATCAGCCTGTGGCAGGCCAACCTTGGAAGAGGGTGTATTGTGTTAAGAGGCCGAAAAACCTGATGAAGACAAGGCACACAACTGATGACGTGTAGATTTGGTGGTGCCCCGCGATCTTGTCCAAATTCCACCCCACAGTCATGTCCGATAGGAGTTATCGTGCTGATATATTTTAGGGATATTAACAGCTAGTCCTATTAAGAATCCTACCTTCTGATTTTTTAAGGCAAGCTATTGAAAACGTCAGAAAATTGGAGAAAGGAGTCTATGTAGTTGATTTGAGCGACTCATTTCATTATTGGACTCACCAAACCACTTCAGGTACAAAATGACTGTTTCTCGCTGAGAAAATGCCAAAAAGCGGATTTCTGTCCTAACATTGATTTACCTTCTGATTTTTTAAGGCAAGCTATTGAAAACGTTAGAAAATTGGAGAAAGGTGTCTATGTAGTTGATTTGAGAGACTCATTTCAGTATTGGACTCACCAAACCACTTACAGTGTTTCAGGTACAAAATGACTGTTTCTCGCTGAGAAAATGGCAAAAAGCGGATTTCTGTAATAACATTGTTTTACCTTCTGATTTTTTAAGGCAAGCTATTGAAAACGTTAGAAAATTGGAAAAACTAGTCTATGTAGTTGATTTGAGAGACTCATTCATTATTGGACTCACCAAACCACTTACAGTGTTTCAGGTACAAAATGACTGTTTCTCGCTGAGAAAATGCCAAAAAGCGGATTTCTGTCATAACATTGATTTACCTTCTGATTTTTCAAGGCAAGCTATTGAAAACGTCAGAAAATTGGAGAAAGGAGTCTATGTAGTTGATTTGAGAGACTCATTTCATTATTGGACTCACCAAACCACTTACAGTGTTTCAGGTACAAAATGACTGATTCTCGCTGAGAAAATGCCAAAAAGCGGATTTCTGTCATAACATTGATTTACCTTCTGATTTTTCAAGGCAAGCTATTGAAAACGTTAGAAAATTGGAGAAAGGTGTCTATGTAGTTGATTTGAGAGACTCATTTCATTATTGGACTCACAAAACCACTTACAGTGTTTCAGGTACAAAATGACTGTTTCTCGCTGAGAAAATGCCAAAAAGCGGATTTCTGTCATAACATTGATTTACCTTCTGATTTTTCAAGGCAAGCTATTGAAAACGTCAGAAAATTGGAGAAAGGAGTCTAAGTAGTTGATTTGAGAGACTCATTTCATTATTGGACTCACCAAACCACTTACAGTGTTTCAGGTACAAAATGACTGTTTCTCGCCTAGAAAATGCCAAAAAGCGGATTTCTGTAATAACATTGTTTTACCTTCTGAATTTTTAAGGCAACCTATTGAAAACGTCAGAAAATTGGAGAAAGGAGTCTATGTAGTTGATTTGAGGGACTCATTTCATTATTGGACTCACCAAACCACTTACAGTGTTTCAGGTACAAAATGACTGTTTCTCGCTGAGAAACTGCCAAAAAGCGGATTTCTGTCATAACATTGATTTACCTTCTGATTTTTTAAGGCAAGCTATTGAAAACGTTAGAAAATTGGAGAAAGGTGTCTATGTAGTTGATTTGAGCGACTCATTTCATTATTGGACTCACCAAACCACTTACAGTGTTTCAGGTACAAAATGACTGTTTCTCGCTGAGAAAATGCCAAAAAGCGGATTTCTGTCATAACATTGATTTACCTTCTGATTTTTCAAGGCAAGCTATTGAAAACGTCAGAAAATTGGAGAAAGGAGTCTATGTAGTTGATTTGAGAGACTCATTTCATTATTGGACTCACCAAACCACTTACAGTGTTTCAGGTACAAAATGACTGTTTCTCGCTGAGAAAATGCCAAAAAGCGGATTTCTGTCATAACATTGATTTACCTTCTGATTTTTCAAGGCAAGCTATTGAAAACGTCAGAAAATTGGAGAAAGGAGTCTATGTAGTTGATTTGAGAGACTCATTTCATTATTGGACTCACCAAACCACTTACAGTGTTTCAGGTACAAAATGACTGTTTCTCTTTGAGAAAATGCCAAAAAGCGGGTTTCTGTCATAACATTGATTTACCTTCTGATTTTTCAAGGCAAGCTATTGAAAACGTTAGAAAATTGGAGAAAGGTGTCTATGTAGTTGATTTGAGAGACTCATTTCATTATTGGACTCACCAAACCACTTACAGTGTTTCAGGTACAAAATGACTGTTTCTCGCTGAGAAAATGCCAAAAAGCGGATTTCTGTCATAACATTGATTTACCTTCTGATTTTTCAAGGCAAGCTATTGAAAACGTCAGAAAATTGGAGAAAGGAGTCTAAGTAGTTGATTTGAGAGACTCATTTCATTATTGGACTCACCAAACCACTTACAGTGTTTCAGGTACAAAATGACTGTTTCTCGCCTAGAAAATGCCAAAAAGCGGATTTCTGTAATAACATTGTTTTACCTTCTGAATTTTCAAGGCAAGCTATTGAAAACGTTAGAAAATTGGAGAAAGGTGTCTATGTAGTTGATTTGAGCGACTCATTTCATTATTGGACTCACCAAACCACTTACAGTGTTTCAGGTACAAAATGACTGTTTCTCGCTGAGAAAATGCCAAAAAGCGGATTTCTGTCATAACATTGATTTACCTTCTGATTTTTCAAGGCAAGCTATTGAAAACGTCAGAAAATTGGAGAAAGGAGTCTAAGTAGTTGATTTGAGAGACTCATTTCATTATTGGACTCACCAAACCACTTACAGTGTTTCAGGTACAAAATGACTGTTTCTCGCCTAGAAAATGCCAAAAAGCGGATTTCTGTAATAACATTGATTTACCTTCTGATTTTTCAAGGCAAGCTATTGAAAACGTTAGAAAATTGGAGAAAGGTGTCTATGTAGTTGATTTGAGAGACTCATTTCATTATTGGACTCACCAAACCACTTACAGTGTTTCAGGTACAAAATGACTGATTCTCGCTGAGAAAATGCCAAAAAGCGGATTTCTGTCATAACATTGATTTACCTTCTGATTTTTCAAGGCAAGCTATTGAAAACGTTAGAAAATTGGAGAAAGGTGTCTATGTAGTTGATTTGAGAGACTCATTTCATTATTGGACTCACAAAACCACTTACAGTGTTTCAGGTACAAAATGACTGTTTCTCGCTGAGAAAATGCCAAAAAGCGGATTTCTGTCATAACATTGATTTACCTTCTGATTTTTCAAGGCAAGCTATTGAAAACGTCAGAAAATTGGAGAAAGGAGTCTAAGTAGTTGATTTGAGAGACTCATTTCATTATTGGACTCACCAAACCACTTACAGTGTTTCAGGTACAAAATGACTGTTTCTCGCCTAGAAAATGCCAAAAAGCGGATTTCTGTAATAACATTGATTTACCTTCTGATTTTTCAAGGCAAGCTATTGAAAACGTTAGAAAATTGGAGAAAGGTGTCTATGTAGTTGATTTGAGAGACTCATTTCATTATTGGACTCACCAAACCACTTACAGTGTTTCAGGTACAAAATGACTGTTTCTCGCTGAGAAAATGCCAAAAAGCGGATTTCTGTCATAACATTGATTTACCTTCTGATTTTTCAAGGCAAGCTATTGAAAACGTCAGAAAATTGGAGAAAGGAGTCTAAGTAGTTGATTTGAGAGACTCATTTCATTATTGGACTCACCAAACCACTTACAGTGTTTCAGGTACAAAATGACTGTTTCTCGCCTAGAAAATGCCAAAAAGCGGATTTCTGTAATAACATTGTTTTACCTTCTGATTTTTCAAGGCAAGCTATTGAAAACGTCAGAAAATTGGAGAAAGGAGTCTATGTAGTTGATTTGAGAGACTCATTTCATTATTGGACTCACCAAACCACTTACAGTGTTTCAGGTACAAAATGACTGATTCTCGCTGAGAAAATGCCAAAAAGCGGATTTCTGTCATAACAATGATTTACCTTCTGATTTTTCAAGGCAAGCTATTGAAAACGTTAGAAAATTGGAGAAAGGTGTCTATGTAGTTGATTTGAGAGACTCATTTCATTATTGGACTCACAAAACCACTTACAGTGTTTCAGGTACAAAATTACTGTTTCTCGCTGAGAAAATGCCAAAAAGCGGATTTCTGTCATAACATTGATTCACCTTCTGATTTTTCAAGGCAAGCTATTGAAAACGTCAGAAAATTGGAGAAAGGAGTCTAAGTAGTTGATTTGAGAGACTCATTTCATTATTGGACTCACCAAACCACTTACAGTGTTTCAGGTACAAAATGACTGTTTCTCGCCTAGAAAATGCCAAAAAGCGGATTTCTGTAATAACATTGTTTTACCTTCTGAATTTTTAAGGCAACCTATTGAAAACGTCAGAAAATTGGAGAAAGGAGTCTATGTAGTTGATTTGAGGGACTCATTTCATTATTGGACTCACCAAACCACTTACAGTGTTTCAGGTACAAAATGACTGTTTCTCGCTGAGAAACTGCCAAAAAGCGGATTTCTGTCATAACATTGATTTACCTTCTGATTTTTTAAGGCAAGCTATTGAAAACGTTAGAAAATTGGAGAAAGGTGTCTATGTAGTTGATTTGAGCGACTCATTTCATTATTGGACTCACCAAACCACTTACAGTGTTTCAGGTACAAAATGACTGTTTCTCGCTGAGAAAATGCCAAAAAGCGGATTTCTGTCATAACATTGATTTACCTTCTGATTTTTCAAGGCAAGCTATTGAAAACGTCAGAAAATTGGAGAAAGGAGTCTATGTAGTTGATTTGAGAGACTCATTTCATTATTGGACTCACCAAACCACTTACAGTGTTTCAGGTACAAAATGACTGTTTCTCGCTGAGAAAATGCCAAAAAGCGGATTTCTGTCATAACATTGATTTACCTTCTGATTTTTTAAGGCAAGCTATTGAAAACGTTGGAAAATTGGAGAAAGGTGTCTATGTAGTTGATTTGAGGGACTCATTTCATTATTGGACTCACCAAACCACTTACAGTGTTTCAGGTACAAAATGACTGTTTCTCGCCTAGAAAATGCCAAAAAGCGGATTTCTGTAATAACATTGTTTTACCTTCTGAATCTTTAAGGCAACCTATTGAAAACGTCAGAAAATTGGAGAAAGGAGTCTATGTAGTTGATTTGAGGGACTCATTTCATTATTGGACTCACCAAACCACTTACAGTGTTTCAGGTACAAAATGACTGTTTCTCGCTGAGAAACTGCCAAAAAGCGGATTTCTGTCATAACATTGATTTACCTTCTGATTTTTTAAGACAAGCTATTGAAAACGTTAGAAAATTGGAGAAAGGTGTCTATGTAGTTGATTTGAGCGACTCCTTTCATTATTGGACTCACCAAACCACTTACAGTGTTTCAGGTACAAAATGACTGTTTCTCGCTGAGAAAATGCCAAAAAGCGGATTTCTGTCATAACATTGTTTTACCTTCTGATTTTTTAAGGCAAGCTATTGAAAGCATTAGAAAATTGGAGAAAGGTGTCTATGTAGTTGATTTGAGAGACTCATTTCATTATTGGACTCACCAAACCACTTACAGTGTTTCAGGTACAAAATGACTGTTTCTCGCTGAGAAACTGCCAAAAAGCGGATTTCTGTCATAACATTGACTTACCTTCTAATTTTTTAAGGCAAGCTATTGAAAACGTTAGAAAATTGGAGAAAGGTGTCTATGTAGTTGATTTGAGCGACTCATTTCATTATTGGACTCACCAAACCACTTACAGTGTTTCAGGTACAAAATGACTGTTTCTCGCTGAGAAAATGCCAAAAAGCGGATTTCTGTCATAACATTGATTTACCTTCTGATTTTTCAAGGCAAGCTATTGAAAACGTCAGAAAATTGGAGAAAGGAGTCTATGTAGTTGATTTGAGAGACTCATTTCATTATTGGACTCACCAAACCACTTACAGTGTTTCAGGTACAAAATGACTGTTTCTCGCTGAGAAAATGCCAAAAAGCGGATTTCTGTCATAACATTGATTTACCTTCTGATTTTTCAAGGCAAGCTATTGAAAACGTCAGAAAATTGGAGAAAGGAGTCTATGTAGTTGATTTGAGAGACTCATTTCATTATTGGACTCACCAAACCACTTACAGTGTTTCAGGTACAAAATGACTGTTTCTCGCTGAGAAAATGCCAAAAAGCGGATTTCTGTCATAACATTGATTTACCTTCTGATTTTTCAAGGCCCCTTCATTATTGGACTCACCAAACCTCTTACAGTGTTTCAGGTTCAAAATGACTGTTTCTCGCTGAGAAACTGCCAAAAAGCGGATTTCTGTAATAACATTGTTTCAAGTGTCTGAGAGAGCTTAGCAAGGGGCCTCGCATTGACCATTACTTCCTTAGAGGTAGGGCAAATCAGTCGAGTGAAGCCCAATGGCAGGATATTCACCACAGTCCACAGGGTATCAGAACCCCAGACGAAGCTCAATCAAGCACAGATCCATTTATGAACATCAGCCCAGAGCCCATCCAGCCACAGACAGCAGTAGAGCGGAGGCTGACTGGACGAAAACCTCAAATCTTGTGGCCTAAATCCTGTCAGAAAAAGGAGTGGGAAACCACAGACACAGACCTCGTCCACCTTTTAGAAGGTCTGAAAGGGGGTGTGGAGAAAAAACTGGACAAGATCGGAGAGACCATTTATAGCTATGGAGCAGAGAGATTTGGTGTGAAACGTGAGAACTTGCAGACACAGAAGGAACCATCTGCTCATCTCAAGTCCAGGAGACAACAAGAGATTCAGAGACTCGTGAAAGAAAGGAGGTGCCTGAGGAAACAATGGAAGAAGGCCACGGAAGTGGAAAGGAAAGGCCTTGGGGCACTACAGGGCGACATCAAGCAGCGTCTGGCAGCACTGCGAAGAGCAGAATGCCTGAGAAGGCAACATAAGAAGAGAGAGCGAACGAGGACTGCCTTCTACAGAGATCCCTATAAATTTGTTAAGGACCTCTTTGTCAGGGAGAAATCTGGGACCCTCAAAGTACCCATAAGAGAACTGGAAGAACATCTTCGGAAGACCTACTCCGACAAACAGAGGCATGTGCCAGCCAGCATTCCGGAGGATATGCCACCCATCCAACCACCTGAGCACCAGATGGAAACAAGGCCCCCCACATGGAGCGAAGTTGAGAGCACAGTAAAACGGGCAAGAACAGCTTCAGCCCCGGGGCCCAACGGCATTCCATACAGGGTGTATAAGAACACGCCAGGCATCTTGAAATACCTCTGGAAGCTTATGAAAGTGGCATGGGAAAAAGGAATGATACCAAAGGCATGGCGACGGGCAGGAGGGATCCTGATTCCCAAAGAGAAGAATTCCTCAACCATCGAGCAGTTTCGCCAGATCAGCCTTCTCAATGTGGAAGGAAAGATTTTCTTCAGTGTCGTGGCCCGTAGGCTCTCAGCATTCCTGCTGGCGAACAACTTTGTTGACACCTCAGTGCAAAAGGCAGGGATAAGTGGGTTCTCAGGTTACTTGGAACACACAAATGTCATCGGGCACCAAGTACAGACGGCCAAGAAGGAGAAGAAAGACCTGCATGTGGTGTTTTTAGATCTTGCCAATGCCTTCGGGTCAGTGCCTCATGAGATCTTGTGGACAGCGTTCAACTTCTTTCAAGTGCCAGAGGGCATCACAAGTCTAGTCAAAGCCTACTTCCAGGATCTCCAATTCTGTGTTACAGCACAGGATAGTACAACTGCCTGGCAGCACCTTGAGATAGGCATTATGGCGGGCTGCACCATCTCGCCACTGGTGTTTACAATGGCAATGGAGCTACTTATTCGTGCATCACGATGGGTGGTTGGAGGAGAACGATTGAAGAGCGGGCTCCGTCTTCCCCCAATCAGGGCGTACATGGACGACATGACGACAATAACAACAACGGTCGCATGTACCAAACGTCTGCTGGAGAAACTCCGGGGAAACATCAAATGGGCACGAATGGAGATTAAACCCAGCAAATCCCGTAGCATCTCCATTGTCAAAGGTAAGCTCACCAATGCAAGGTTCTATGTGGACGACCAGCCAATCCCAACAGTTCTGGAGAAGCCTATCAAAAGCCTTGGCCGATGGTATAGCGCAAATCTTAAAGACTCTGAGCAGGTGGAACAACTCAGGCAGGATACAATCAGCGGCCTCAAGCAGATTAACAACACTGCTCTCCCTGGAAAATTAAAGCTATGGTGCTTTAAGTTTGGGCTGCTACCTCGCCTCATGTGGCCAATTTCCATCTATGAGGTCACCTTATCTCATGTCAATCGGCTTGAGAGACTGGTGAATGCCCAAGTGAGGAAGTGGCTTGGACTGCCGAGATGCCTTTCCAGCATAGGCCTGTATGGCAATGGAGCGCTCTCCCTTCCAATCTCAAGCCTGGTGGAGGAGTACAAATGTGCCAAAACAAGGGTGGAAATGACTCTTACAGAATCCCGGGACCCATGCGTCAGAGATGCGGCTCCAAACCTGGCAACAGGGAGGAAATGGAAACCATCTGCAGCAGTAGCAGTGGCAAAGACCACCCTCAGACACCGGGATATAGTGGGACGAGTCCAACATGGCAGAGGGGGTCTTGGCCTGGAAGCAACAACACCCGCTTGGCAAAAGGCTACTCCGTCTGAACGGCGACACATGGTGGTTGAGGAGGTGCGCAACCAGGGGGAGGCAGCCAGGTGTGCCAAGGCAGTCTCCCAAGCCCAGCAAGGACGCTGGATGAGGTGGGAGGGTGTGGAGAGGAGGAAAATCACGTGGAATGAGATGTGGAGCATGGAGGCTAATAGGCTCAGCTTCATCATCAGAGCCACTTATGATGTCCTGCCCTCTCCAACCAACCTACATCTCTGGTATGGAGAGGACCCAGCCTGCCTGCAGTGTGCAGCCCCAGCAACCCTCAAACACATCCTGGTGGGTTGCAAGACCAGCCTGACTCAAGGAAGATACACCTGGCGCCATAACCAAGGGTTGAAGGGCTTGGCTGCCGAACTTGAGGACAAGAGGGTCACCATCAACGCCATGCCTTTCAAAACCCAGACCACCCTCCCACGGAAGACAACATTCGTCCGACAAGGGGAGAAACGGAGAACCAAGCCATCACCTCCAAACTCAGGCCCACTGGACACAGCCCGGGATTGGGAAATGCGGGTAGACCTCAGCCAGAGGCTCACTTTCCCGCCAGAAATCGCAGCAACCAACCTGCGCCCAGATTTGGTCCTCTGGTCCAAGTCCTGCCGGCGTGTCTTCATTGTGGAGCTGACTGTCCCGTGGGAGGATAACATCGACGAAGCATTCGAAAGAAAAAGGCTGCGTTTTGCTAACCTAGCAGCTGATGCTGAGGCGCGGGGATGGAACGTAAAGGTGTGGCCAGTGGAGGTTGGCTGCCGAGGCTTTGTAGCCAGGTCCACCACACGGCTCCTGAAGGAAGTTGGGATCAGAGGACAGGCCCAGCGGAAGGCAATAAAAGAACTTGCCAAAGCAGCCGAACGGAGCAGTCACTGGCTGTGGCTGAAACGGAGGGATGCAACATGGGCTGTTTGATGACCACGGGGTGCCACCATATGACACACACCCAGGTCTGATCAGCCTGTGGCAGGCCAACCTTGGAAGAGGGTGTATTGTGTTAAGAGGCCGAAACACCTGATGAAGACAAGGCACACAACTGATGACGTGTAGATTTGGTGGTGCCCCGCGATCCTGTCCAAACTCCACCCCACAGTCATGTCCGATAGGAGTTATCGTGCTGATATATTTTAGGGATATTAACAGCTAGTCCTATTAAGAATCCTACCTTCTGATTTTTTAAGGCAAGCTATTGAAAACGTCAGAAAATTGGAGAAAGGAGTCTATGTAGTTGATTTGAGAGACTCATTTCATTATTGGACTCACCAAACCACTTACAGTGTTTCAGGTACAAAATGACTGTTTCTCGCTGAGAAAATGCCAAAAAGCGGATTTCTGTCATAACATTGATTTACCTTCTGATTTTTTAAGGCAAGCTATTGAAAACGTTGGAAAATTGGAGAAAGGTGTCTATGTAGTTGATTTGAGGGACTCATTTCATTATTGGACTCACCAAACCACTTACAGTGTTTCAGGTACAAAATGACTGTTTCTCGCTGAGAAAATGCCAAAAAGCGGATTTCTGTCATAACATTGATTTACCTTTTGATTTTTCAAGGCAAGCTATTGAAAATGTCGGAAAATTGGAGAAAGGAGTCTATGTAGTTGATTTGAGAGACTCATTTCATTATTGGACTCACCAAACCACTTACAGTGTTTCAGGTACAAAATGACTGTTTCTCGCTGAGAAAATGCCAAAAAGCGGATTTCTGTCATAACATTGATTTACCTTCTTATTTTTTAAGGCAAGCTATTGAAAACGTTAGAAAATTGGAGAAAGGTGTCTATGTAGTTGATTTGAGAGACTCATTTCATTATTGGACTCACCAAACCACTTACAGTGTTTCAGGTACAAAATGACTGTTTCTCGCTGAGAAAATGCCAAAAAGCGGATTTCTGTCATAACATTGATTTACCTTCTGATTTTTCAAGGCAAGCTATTGAAAACGTCATAAAATTGGAGAAAGGAGTCTATGTAGTTGATTTGAGAGACTCATTTCATTATTGGACTCACCAAACCACTTACAGTGTTTCAGGTACAAAATGACTGTTTCTCGCTGAGAAAATGCCAAAAAGCGGATTTCTGTCATAACATTGATTTACCTTCTGATTTTTTAAGGCAAGCTATTGAAAACGTTAGAACATTGGAGAAAGGTGTCTATGTAGTTGATTTGAGAGACTCATTTCATTATTGGACTCACCAAACCACTTACAGTGTTTCAGGTACAAAATGACTGTTTCTCGCTGAGAAAATGCCAACAAGCGGATTTCTGTCATAACATTGATTTACCTTCTGATTTTTTAAGGCAAGCTATTGAAAACGTTAGAAAATTGGAGAAAGGTGTCTATGTAGTTGATTTGGGAGACTCATTTCATTATTGGACTCTCCAAACCGCTTACAGTGTTTCAGGTACAAAATGACTGTTTCTCGCTGAGAAAATACCAAAAAGCGGATTTGTGTCATAACATTGATTTACCTTCTTATTTTTTAAGGCAAGCTATTGAAAACGTTAGAAAATTGGAGAAAGGTGTCTATGTAGTTGATTTGAGAGACTCATTTCATTATTGGACTCACCAAACCACTTACAGTGTTTCAGGTACAAAATGACTGTTTCTCGCTGAGAAAATGCCAAAAAGCGGATTTCTGTCATAACATTGATTTACCTTCTGATTTTTCAAGGCAAGCTATTGAAAACGTCATAAAATTGGAGAAAGGAGTCTATGTAGTTGATTTTAGAGACTCATTTCATTATTGGACTCACCAAACCACTTACAGTGTTTCAGGTACAAAATGACTGTTTCTCGCTGAGAAAATGCCAAAAAGCGGATTTCTGTCATAACATTGATTTACCTTCTGATTTTTTAAGGCAAGCTATTGAAAACGTTAGAAAATTGGAGAAAGGAGTCTATGTAGTTGATTTGAGAGACTCATTTCATTATTGGACTCACCAAACCACTTACAGTGTTTCAGGTACAAAATGACTGTTTCTCGCTGAGAAAATGCCAAAAAGCGGATTTCTGTCATAACATTGATTTACCTTCTGATTTTTTAAGGCAAGCTATTGAAAACGTTAGAAAATTGGAGAAAGGAGTCTATGTAGTTGATTTGAGAGACTCATTTCATTATTGGACTCACCAAACCACTTACAGTGTTTCAGGTACAAAATGACTGTTTCTCGCTGAGAAAATGCCAAAAAGCGGATTTCTGTCATAACATTGATTTACCTTCTGATTTTTTAAGGCAAGCTATTGAAAACGTTGGAAAATTGGAGAAAGGTGTCTATGTAGTTGATTTGAGGGACTCATTTCATTATTGGACTCACCAAACCACTTACAGTGTTTCAGGTACAAAATGACTGTTTCTCGCTGAGAAAATGCCAAAAAGCGGATTTCTGTCATAACATTGATTTACCTTCTGATTTTTCAAGGCAAGCTATTGAAAATGTCGGAAAATTGGAGAAAGGAGTCTATGTAGTTGATTTGAGAGACTCATTTCATTATTGGACTCACCAAACCACTTACAGTGTTTCAGGTACAAAATGACTGTTTCTCGCTGAGAAAAGGCCCAAAAGCGGATTTCTGTCATAACATTGATTTACCTTCTGATTTTTTAAGGCAAGCTATTGAAAACGTTAGAAAATTGGAGAAAGGTGTCTATGTAGTTGATTTGAGAGACTCATTTCATTATTGGACTCACCAAACCACTTACAGTGTTTCAGGTACAAAATGACTGTTTCTCGCTGAGAAAATGCCAAAAAGCGGATTTCTGTCATAACATTGATTTACCTTCTGATTTTTCAAGGCAAGCTATTGAAAATGTCGAAAAATTGGAGAAAGGAGTCTATGTAGTTGATTTGAGAGACTCATTTCATTATTGGACTCACCAAACCACTTACAGTGTTTCAGGTACAAAATGACTCTTTCTCGCTGAGAAAATGCCAAAAAGCGGATTTCTGTCATAACATTGATTTACCTTCTGATTTTTCAAGGCAAGCTATTGAAAACGTCATAAAATTGGAGAAAGGAGTCTATGTAGTTGATTTGAGAGACTCATTTCATTATTGGACTCACCAAACCACTTACAGTGTTTCAGGTACAAAATGACTGTTTCTCGCTGAGAAAATGCCAACAAGCGGATTTCTGTCATAACATTGATTTACCTTCTGATTTTTCAAGGCAAGCTATTGAAAATGTCGGAAAATTGGAGAAAGGAGTCTATGTAGTTGATTTGAGAGACTCATTTCATTATTGGACTCACCAAACCACTTACAGTGTTTCAGGTACAAAATGACTGTTTCTCGCTGAGAAAAGGCCCAAAAGCGGATTTCTGTCATAACATTGATTTACCTTCTGATTTTTTAAGGCAAGCTATTGAAAACGTTAGAAAATTGGAGAAAGGTGTCTATGTAGTTGATTTGAGAGACTCATTTCATTATTGGACTCACCAAACCACTTTACAGTGTTTCAGGTACAAAATGACTGTTTCTCGCTGAGAAAATGCCAAAAAGCGGATTTCTGTCATAACATTGATTTACCTTCTGATTTTTCAAGGCAAGCTATTGAAAACGTCATAAAATTGGAGAAAGGAGTCTATGTAGTTGATTTGAGACACTCATTTCATTATTGGACTCACCAAACCACTTACAGTGTTTCAGGTACAAAATGACTGTTTCTCGCTGAGAAAATGCCAAAAAGCGGATTTCTGTCATAACATTGATTTACCTTCTGATTTTTTAAGGCAAGCTATTGAAAACGTTAGAAAATTGGAGAAAGGTGTCTATGTAGTTGATTTGAGAGACTCATTTCATTATTGGACTCTCCAAACCGCTTACAGTGTTTCAGGTACAAAATGACTGTTTCTCGCTGAGAAAATGCCAAAAAGCGGATTTCTGTCATAACATTGATTTACCTTCAGATTTTTTAAGGCAAGCTATTGAAAACGTTAGAAAATTGGAGAAAGGTGTCTATGTAGTTGATTTGAGAGACTCATTTCATTATTGGACTCACCAAACCACTTACAGTGTTTCAGGTTCAAAATGACTGTTTCTCGCTGAGAAACTGCCAAAAAGCGGATTTCTGTAATAACATTGTTTCAAGTGTCTGAGAGAGCTTAGCAAGGGGCCTCGCATTGACCATTACTTCCTTAGAGGTAGGGCAAATCAGTCGAGTGAAGCCCAATGGCAGGATATTCACCACAGTCCACAGGGTATCAGAACCCCAGACGAAGCTCAATCAACCACAGATCCATTTATGAACATCAGCCCAGAGCCCATCCAGCCACAGACAGCAGTAGAGCGGAGGCTGACTGGACGAAAACCTCAAATCTTGTGGCCTAAATCATGTCAGAAAAAGGAGTGGGAAACCACAGACACAGACCTCGTCCACCTTTTAGAAGGTCTGAAAGGGGGTGTGGAGAAAAAACTGGACAAGATCGGAGAGACCATTTATAGCTATGGAGCAGAGAGATTTGGTGTGAAACGTGAGAACTTGCAGACACAGAAGGAACCATCTGCTCATCTCAAGTCCAGGAGACAACAAGAGATTCAGAGACTCGTGAAAGAAAGGAGGTGCCTGAGGAAACAATGGAAGAAGGCCACGGAAGTGGAAAGGAAAGGCCTTGGGGCACTACAGGGCGACATCAAGCAGCGTCTGGCAGCACTGCGAAGAGCAGAATGCCTGAGAAGGCAACATAAGAAGAGAGAGCGAACGAGGACTGCCTTCTACAGAGATCCCTATAAATTTGTTAAGGACCTCTTTGTCAGGGAGAAATCTGGGACCCTCAAAGTACCCATAAGAGAACTGGAAGAACATCTTCGGAAGACCTACTCCGACAAACAGAGGCATGTGCCAGCCAGCATTCCGGAGGATATGCCACCCATCCAACCACCTGAGCACCAGATGGAAACAAGGCCCCCCACATGGAGCGAAGTTGAGAGCACAGTAAAACGGGCAAGAACAGCTTCAGCCCCGGGGCCCAACGGCATTCCATACAGGGTGTATAAGAACACGCCAGGCATCTTGAAATACCTCTGGAAGCTTATGAAAGTGGCATGGGAAAAAGGAATGATACCAAAGGCATGGCGACGGGCAGGAGGGATCCTGATTCCCAAAGAGAAGAATTCCTCAACCATCGAGCAGTTTCGCCAGATCAGCCTTCTCAATGTGGAAGGAAAGATTTTCTTCAGTGTCGTGGCCCGTAGGCTCTCAGCATTCCTGCTGGCGAACAACTTTGTTGACACCTCAGTGCAAAAGGCAGGGATAAGTGGGTTCTCAGGTTACTTGGAACACACAAATGTCATCGGGCACCAAGTACAGACGGCCAAGAAGGAGAAGAAAGACCTGCATGTGGTGTTTTTAGATCTTGCCAATGCCTTCGGGTCAGTGCCTCATGAGATCTTGTGGACAGCGTTCAACTTCTTTCAAGTGCCAGAGGGCATCACAAGTCTAGTCAAAGCCTACTTCCAGGATCTCCAATTCTGTGTTACAGCACAGGATAGTACAACTGCCTGGCAGCACCTTGAGATAGGCATTATGGCGGGCTGCACCATCTCACCACTGGTGTTTACAATGGCAATGGAGCTACTTATTCGTGCATCACGATGGGTGGTTGGAGGAGAACGATTGAAGAGCGGGCTCCGTCTTCCCCCAATCAGGGCGTACATGGACGACATGACGACAATAACAACAACGGTCGCATGTACCAAACGTCTGCTGGAGAAACTCCGGGGAAACATCAAATGGGCACGAATGGAGATTAAACCCAGCAAATCCCGTAGCATCTCCATTGTCAAAGGTAAGCTCACCAATGCAAGGTTCTATGTGGACGACCAGCCAATCCCAACAGTTCTGGAGAAGCCTATCAAAAGCCTTGGCCGATGGTATAGCGCAAATCTTAAAGACTCTGAGCAGGTGGAACAACTCAGGCAGGATACAATCAGCGGCCTCAAGCAGATTAACAACACTGCTCTCCCTGGAAAATTAAAGCTATGGTGCTTTAAGTTTGGGCTGCTACCTCGCCTCATGTGGCCAATTTCCATCTATGAGGTCACCTTATCTCATGTCAATCGGCTTGAGAGACTGGTGAATGCCCAAGTGAGGAAGTGGCTTGGACTGCCGAGATGCCTTTCCAGCATAGGCCTGTATGGCAATGGAGCGCTCTCCCTTCCAATCTCAAGCCTGGTGGAGGAGTACAAATGTGCCAAAACAAGGGTGGAAATGACTCTTACAGAATCCCGGGACCCATGCGTCAGAGATGCGGCTCCAAACCTGGCAACAGGGAGGAAATGGAAACCATCTGCAGCAGTAGCAGTGGCAAAGACCACCCTCAGACACCGGGATATAGTGGGACGAGTCCAACATGGCAGAGGGGGTCTTGGCCTGGAAGCAACAACACCCGCTTGGCAAAAGGCTACTCCGTCTGAACGGCGATACATGGTGGTTGAGGAGGTGCGCAACCAGGGGGAGGCAGCCAGGTGTGCCAAGGCAGTCTCCCAAGCCCAGCAAGGACGCTGGATGAGGTGGGAGGGTGTGGAGAGGAGGAAAATCACGTGGAATGAGATGTGGAGCATGGAGGCTAATAGGCTCAGCTTCATCATCAGAGCCACTTATGATGTCCTGCCCTCTCCAACCAACCTACATCTCTGGTATGGAGAGGACCCAGCCTGCCTGCAGTGTGCAGCCCCAGCAACCCTCAAACACATCCTGGTGGGTTGCAAGACCAGCCTGACTCAAGGAAGATACACCTGGCGCCATAACCAAGGGTTGAAGGGCTTGGCTGCCGAACTTGAGGACAAGAGGGTCACCATCAACGCCATGCCTTTCAAAACCCAGACCACCCTCCCACGGAAGACAACATTCGTCCGACAAGGGGAGAAACGGAGAACCAAGCCATCACCTCCAAACTCAGGCCCACTGGACACAGCCCGGGATTGGGAAATGCGGGTAGACCTCAGCCAGAGGCTCACTTTCCCGCCAGAAATCGCAGCAACCAACCTGCGCCCAGATTTGGTCCTCTGGTCCAAGTCCTGCCGGCGTGTCTTCATTGTGGAGCTGACTGTCCCGTGGGAGGATAACATCGACGAAGCATTCGAAAGAAAAAGGCTGCGTTTTGCTAACCTAGCAGCTGATGCTGAGGCGCGGGGATGGAACGTAAAGGTGTGGCCAGTGGAGGTTGGCTGCCGAGGCTTTGTAGCCAGGTCCACCACACGGCTCCTGAAGGAAGTTGGGATCAGAGGACAGGCCCAGCGGAAGGCAATAAAAGAACTTGCCAAAGCAGCCGAACGGAGCAGTCACTGGCTGTGGCTGAAACGGAGGGATGCAACATGGGCTGTTTGATGACCACGGGGTGCCACCATATGACACACACCCAGGTCTGATCAGCCTGTGGCAGGCCAACCTTGGAAGAGGGTGTATTGTGTTAAGAGGCCGAAACACCTGATGAAGACAAGGCACACAACTGATGACGTGTAGATTTGGTGGTGCCCCGCGATCCTGTCCAAACTCCACCCCACAGTCATGTCCGATAGGAGTTATCGTGCTGATATATTTTAGGGATATTAACAGCTAGTCCTATTAAGAATCCTACCTTCTGATTTTTTAAGGCAAGCTATTGAAAACGTCAGAAAATTGGAGAAAGGAGTCTATGTAGTTGATTTGAGAGACTCATTTCATTATTGGACTCACCAAACCACTTACAGTGTTTCAGGTACAAAATGACTGTTTCTCGCTGAGAAAATGCCAAAAAGCGGATTTCTGTCATAACATTGATTTACCTTCTGATTTTTTAAGGCAAGCTATTGAAAACGTTGGAAAATTGGAGAAAGGTGTCTATGTAGTTGATTTGAGGGACTCATTTCATTATTGGACTCACCAAACCACTTACAGTGTTTCAGGTACAAAATGACTGTTTCTCGCTGAGAAAATGCCAAAAAGCGGATTTCTGTCATAACATTGATTTACCTTTTGATTTTTCAAGGCAAGCTATTGAAAATGTCGGAAAATTGGAGAAAGGAGTCTATGTAGTTGATTTGAGAGACTCATTTCATTATTGGACTCACCAAACCACTTACAGTGTTTCAGGTACAAAATGACTGTTTCTCGCTGAGAAAATGCCAAAAAGCGGATTTCTGTCATAACATTGATTTACCTTCTTATTTTTTAAGGCAAGCTATTGAAAACGTTAGAAAATTGGAGAAAGGTGTCTATGTAGTTGATTTGAGAGACTCATTTCATTATTGGACTCACCAAACCACTTACAGTGTTTCAGGTACAAAATGACTGTTTCTCGCTGAGAAAATGCCAAAAAGCGGATTTCTGTCATAACATTGATTTACCTTCTGATTTTTCAAGGCAAGCTATTGAAAACGTCATAAAATTGGAGAAAGGAGTCTATGTAGTTGATTTGAGAGACTCATTTCATTATTGGACTCACCAAACCACTTACAGTGTTTCAGGTACAAAATGACTGTTTCTCGCTGAGAAAATGCCAAAAAGCGGATTTCTGTCATAACATTGATTTACCTTCTGATTTTTTAAGGCAAGCTATTGAAAACGTTAGAAAATTGGAGAAAGGAGTCTATGTAGTTGATTTGAGAGACTCATTTCATTATTGGACTCACCAAACCACTTACAGTGTTTCAGGTACAAAATGACTGTTTCTCGCTGAGAAAATGCCAAAAAGCGGATTTCTGTCATAACATTGATTTACCTTCTGATTTTTTAAGGCAAGCTATTGAAAACGTTAGAACATTGGAGAAAGGTGTCTATGTAGTTGATTTGAGAGACTCATTTCATTATTGGACTCACCAAACCACTTACAGTGTTTCAGGTACAAAATGACTGTTTCTCGCTGAGAAAATGCCAACAAGCGGATTTCTGTCATAACATTGATTTACCTTCTGATTTTTTAAGGCAAGCTATTGAAAACGTTAGAAAATTGGAGAAAGGTGTCTATGTAGTTGATTTGGGAGACTCATTTCATTATTGGACTCTCCAAACCGCTTACAGTGTTTCAGGTACAAAATGACTGTTTCTCGCTGAGAAAATACCAAAAAGCGGATTTGTGTCATAACATTGATTTACCTTCTTATTTTTTAAGGCAAGCTATTGAAAACGTTAGAAAATTGGAGAAAGGTGTCTATGTAGTTGATTTGAGAGACTCATTTCATTATTGGACTCACCAAACCACTTACAGTGTTTCAGGTACAAAATGACTGTTTCTCGCTGAGAAAATGCCAAAAAGCGGATTTCTGTCATAACATTGATTTACCTTCTGATTTTTCAAGGCAAGCTATTGAAAACGTCATAAAATTGGAGAAAGGAGTCTATGTAGTTGATTTTAGAGACTCATTTCATTATTGGACTCACCAAACCACTTACAGTGTTTCAGGTACAAAATGACTGTTTCTCGCTGAGAAAATGCCAAAAAGCGGATTTCTGTCATAACATTGATTTACCTTCTGATTTTTTAAGGCAAGCTATTGAAAACGTTAGAAAATTGGAGAAAGGAGTCTATGTAGTTGATTTGAGAGACTCATTTCATTATTGGACTCACCAAACCACTTACAGTGTTTCAGGTACAAAATGACTGTTTCTCGCTGAGAAAATGCCAAAAAGCGGATTTCTGTCATAACATTGATTTACCTTCTGATTTTTTAAGGCAAGCTATTGAAAACGTTAGAAAATTGGAGAAAGGAGTCTATGTAGTTGATTTGAGAGACTCATTTCATTATTGGACTCACCAAACCACTTACAGTGTTTCAGGTACAAAATGACTGTTTCTCGCTGAGAAAATGCCAAAAAGCGGATTTCTGTCATAACATTGATTTACCTTCTGATTTTTTAAGGCAAGCTATTGAAAACGTTGGAAAATTGGAGAAAGGTGTCTATGTAGTTGATTTGAGGGACTCATTTCATTATTGGACTCACCAAACCACTTACAGTGTTTCAGGTACAAAATGACTGTTTCTCGCTGAGAAAATGCCAAAAAGCGGATTTCTGTCATAACATTGATTTACCTTCTGATTTTTCAAGGCAAGCTATTGAAAATGTCGGAAAATTGGAGAAAGGAGTCTATGTAGTTGATTTGAGAGACTCATTTCATTATTGGACTCACCAAACCACTTACAGTGTTTCAGGTACAAAATGACTGTTTCTCGCTGAGAAAATGCCAACAAGCGGATTTCTGTCATAACATTGATTTACCTTCTGATTTTTCAAGGCAAGCTATTGAAAATGTCGGAAAATTGGAGAAAGGAGTCTATGTAGTTGATTTGAGAGACTCATTTCATTATTTGACTCACCAAACCACTTACAGTGTTTCAGGTACAAAATGACTGTTTCTCGCTGAGAAAAGGCCCAAAAGCGGATTTCTGTCATAACATTGATTTACCTTCTGATTTTTTAAGGCAAGCTATTGAAAACGTTAGAAAATTGGAGAAAGGTGTCTATGTAGTTGATTTGAGAGACTCATTTCATTATTGGACTCACCAAACCACTTACAGTGTTTCAGGTACAAAATGACTGTTTCTCGCTGAGAAAATGCCAAAAAGCGGATTTCTGTCATAACATTGATTTACCTTCTGATTTTTCAAGGCAAGCTATTGAAAATGTCGAAAAACCAGCCGGAAATATCAGCAAGCGTTCTATGGGAAGCTGGGAAAGCAGTAATGCGAGGCAAAATAATTTCCTTTTCGTCAAATAAAAAAAGAAAAGACAACTTAAAAACAAAAGAATTAGAAGGTGAAATAAAGACGCTAGAGGAGGCCTTCCAGACTTCTGCAGATGAACGTATCCTTAGCAAAATAAGGAAAACTAAAATAGAATTAAATAAAATAATTGACGCAAAAACGCAGTTTCTAGTACAAAGGCTTCGCCTGGAAAACTTTGCACATGCTAACAGATCAGGAAAATATTTAGCCAATCAATTAAAAATAAACAAAGAAAAAACAACCATAACATCTATTAAGGACCAGTCAGGGGAAGTTACACATGATCCCTGTTTAATAAATTCAATCTTTAGAGACTTTTACTACAAATTATACTCGTCACAAATTGAACCATCTGATCAATCCATTAATGAGTTTCTTGGAGAAATTAACCTGCCAAAGTTACATCAGGAACAGGTTACGAATTTAGATTCACCACTCTCAATAGGAGAACTCCATGAAGCTCTTCAACATATGCCCAATAATAAAGCTCCGGGCCCAGACGGTTTCCCAGCTGAATTTTATAAGGAATTCTGGAGCATATTAGCACCAACATTTTATAAAATGATTCTAAATATTAGGGAAAATAAAAGCTTACCCTTAAATATGAACTCTGCTAATATTAGTCTTTTATTAAAACCGGATAAAGATCCCTTGCTCCCATCGAGCTACCGCCCAATTTCATTAATAAATGTAGACCTTAAAATAATTAGCAAGGCCCTTACTGAACGTCTGAAAAGAGTCACCCCTTCTATTATACATCCGGATCAAACAGGCTTTATTAAAGGTAGACATTCCTCTACTAATATTCGCAGATTATTAAATATTATAGATTATTCCAGTATCAATAAACAGGAAACTACTATTATATCCTTAGACGCGGAAAAAGCATTCGATAAGGTAAATTGGAAGTTTCTATTGGCAACCTTACATAAATTTGGATTTGGCGAATCTTTCATTGACTGGATAAAAATATTATACAGCTCTCCCAAGGCACGTGTAAGGACAAATGATCAAATCTCTACAAGCTTTACCTTGCAAAGAGGCACTAGACAGGGTTGCCCTCTCTCTCCCTCATTATTTGCAATATTTATCGAACCTTTAGCAGCAGCTATTAGACAAAATCAAAATATTAAAGGTATACAATGCAAAATAGTAGAGCACAAAATAAGTCTTTATGCGGATGACGTACTCCTCTTCCTCCAGAACTCACGATCTTCACTATCACAGACAATCGCACTTATAGAGGGATTTTCATCTCTGTCTGATTATTCTATTAATTGGTCTAAATCCACCGTTTTGTGCGTGAACTGCAATTTTAGGAATATATCCAATACTCAATTACAATCAGGGAACATTAGATATTTAGGCATAAACATCTCCCCTAGGCTGTCAGAGTTAATAAAATTAAATTATGTTCAGCTTATAAAGAAAATAGAAGATGATCTTGCTAGATGGAGCTCTCTCCCCATTTCGCTCATGGGTAGAATAGCTACCATTAAAATGATGGTTTTACCAAAAGTAAATTATTTTTTCTCAATGATACCATTCAAACCCCCTATTTCCTGGTTTAAATCGCTGGACTCAGGTGTTTCAAAATTTCTGTGGAAAAATAAAACTCCACGCATTAGTTTAAAGACATTGCAGAAATCTAAAGAATATGGAGGTTTAGAGCTACCTAACTTTCAGTATTACTTCCTTGCCAATAAATTACAGTATATTGTAAAATGGTCAAAGGATCATCCTTTAGATAGTCAATGGCTGGACTCAGAGCAAGTGTTTTGCAACGAACTAGAAATCTCAGAGTTACCATTCATTAGTCAAAGTATCAAACGTCATCAATGTTTCAAAAGCATTAATATTAGCACAACTTTATCAGCTTGGTGGGAATTTCTTAAAGTAGCTAAAATTTCACTTTTTCCATGTGACCGTACACCCATATGGAACAACCCAGACATCGTGAAAAATGATAAAAAGATGGTTAACTTCGTTCAATGGAGAGATCAAGGAATACGGTATTTACAGCACGTAATTGTAGGAGGACAGTTTGTACCTTTCAATACACTTATGGTTCAATACGGAGTTAGCAGGAGTAAATTTTTAGAGTATCAACAACTCAAGGCCATAATAAATAAAACATACAAAATTAGACAATTAGACTTACAACTTCCCGCTAAGATAATAGATTTATTAAATCTAAGCAATTTAAAGTTGTTATCAAAACTTTACAGGTTAGTGTCTAAACTGGACGAGTCAGTCTCTCTCCCGATCTCCAAGTGGGAGGCGGATCTCTCTCTGTATACCGACCAGCTTTCTTGGTCACAAATATGCTTAAATACGTTTACTATGACTAAAAACCCAAACTTACAACTTATACAGTATAAAGTTCTTCATAGAATACATTATACTGGACAAAGGATGTTCCAGATGGGCTTTGTCACCTCTAATATCTGTTCACAGTGCACAGAGAACACCCCAGATAATTATATGCATGCTTTATGGTTCTGTACACCGGTACAGAGGTTCTGGAAGGAGATTTGTGAGGATTTATCGACATGGATCGACCACAGAATCCCAGTGTGCCCCACGGTGTGTATATTAGGTCACCTGGGAGACACTCAAATAGATCCTAATTGGACACACCGGGTTCTTACTGCCTTATGTATCGCAAAGAAAACCATTCTAGTAAATTGGAAACAAAAATCCAGTTTATGTATCAACCATTTTAGGAATCTTTTATCAGATCATATTAGTAGTGAGATAATGTCTGCCTCCACTGAACAACACTCGGCTGAATTGCACTCTCTGTGGTCCCCGATTATTGGCCTCGTTACCTAGTGGGGGCGGGGGGGGGGGTGATCTCGTAGCCCTTGGGGTTGGGGGTCGGCTTGGGGGGTCTGGGGCGCGGGCCTCTGGTGGCCCCTGGGGGGCGGTGGGTGGGGCCGCGGGGTCCTGTCCCTGGCCGGTGGGGGCCTTGGGGGCCTGTGGGGGGGGGGTACCTCATGGCGGTGGGGGGGGTGGCTGGGGAGGGCTCGGGCGGGGGGCGGTGGCTTGGGCGTCTCCGGGCCTCCTGGGGGGGGCTGGGCCGTGGACGTGGGGGTCCCACCCGGAGGGCCCGGTCCTGCCTGGGTGGGGGGTGGCTGTCTGCGCTGGGGGGGCATTGCTGCCTTGGTCCTCCGTCGCTGGGCGGGGGGCCAAGTGCCCCTGCGGATGTGGGGACTCCGTGACCCTTGGGGTGTCCGCCGGGGTGGCCTCGGGGGGGGGGGTGGGGCCGGGTCCGGAGATCGGGCCTCCCCTGACCGGGGGGTGCACGGGCGGGGCGCGGCGGCGGGGTGGCGCCATTCCCAGGTATCTATGTCTTATGTTGTCAGTATGAATGGGAGGATGTTGGACCGTTTCCCCCTCCGTCTGGGGGCTCCGGCGGCTCCGGGGGCGCCCCGTGGAGGTACGGCGGGGCCCTGGCCCGGCTCGGGGGGCCGGCCCCCGTCTACTGGATGGCCGGTGGGGGGACGCGGGTGTCTTATCAGGGCCAGCTCTGCTGGTCCTGCCTCCTGGCTTCGGCCTCCGCTCCCCCTCTTGCCCCCCCTACACGATTCATACGCACATAGGCAAAAGGCGGGGGGTCCGGGTCGTGGGGGGCACTGTCCCGCATGGCCCGGCACTCCCCGCCTCACGGTTTTAACAGCAAATTAGACACTGCACATTCAACACTTTATAAATACACTTGACAAGGACACGTAGTTCGGGAGGGGGGGGGGGTCGGTGTCAATCGATACTTGGCCCTCCCTCCTCCCTGTTTTTATGGCATTAATCACATGCACTCAACACAAGGGGCGGGAGGGGGTCCCACATCACCCGCGTTCCCTCACCGGCCTGGGCCTCGGACGGGTGGGTCGGGTTACCCGGGCCTGGCGGGGCCCGCCGTGCAGCCTGGGGTGCCTTCTGGCGGTGCTGGACCCCCCCGGGGAGGGGGGAAACGGTGCGTGATTGTATGTCTGTGTCGGTGAGAATGCGGTATGGAAGGGTCCTGCCATGGAGGATTTGAGCCTCCATTGGCAGGACATCAAAAACTTAATAATTTATCAATATTATATTATACAAAGATGGTTATTATTATTATTATTATTATTATTATTAGTATTATTATTATTATTATTATGTATAGTATATTTATATTATTATTAGTATAGGTATCGGATAGGTGAATGGATGAATGAATGGGATGCCTGGGTCTGGGGCCCTCCGTTGTCGGGCCTGCACGGGTGTCGCCTTGTTGGGGGGTTCCCTCTCTCCGGGCCCGTCTCCGGTCCCCCCCGCTGCCTCTACGGCGGGGGCGCCCCTCTGGTCTTGGAGGGCCACTTTCGTGGGGGACGGGTGCGCCTGCCCGCGTCGGCGGCCGGGGCGGCTCTGTCTCTCCGGGCAGGCTGGCCCCCTGCCGGGTGGGGGTCGTTGGCCTGAAGGGTGGGGGCCTCCTGGCCGCGTGTCCGGCCCGGACCGGGTGGCCGGGGATTGCCTGGGTCGCGGTCCGCCGCCGCGGGATCCCTGGCTGCTTCTTTCCGCGCCGTGGGGGCCCCGCCCGCGGGCCCCCTCGGCCGCCGCCGGGCGGGGGGGGGGGGCCTCGCAGGCGGTGGGTTGCCTCCCTCCTACTTCTCCCCTCTGTGGGGTTTGCCGGTGGCCTGGGTTCCGGGCTCTTCCTTGTCGGCCTCTGGTCTCGCGGGTGGCGGGGTCGCTCCCCCCCCTCCCCCACTATAGATACACTTCAGGTGGAGCTTTGTTTGGTTTATTTCACACACACACACACACACACACACACACACACATACACACATATAGTCATTTAGTCACATGCACACACACACACACACACACACACACACACACACACACACACACACACACACACACACACACACGCATGATCATATACATACACACACACACACATAGACATACACACTGGCTTGTTCACCTGCATGCTGGCTCTCTAGTTTTTGGGTTTAGGTAGCGGTAGCGATAGCTTAGCTCAGACTGCGATCAGATCTTAAGATTTAGGTCGATTGCTGTTCGTGTTTTGGTTGGCTCCGTGCCGGTTTCGTGCTTTGTTTGTGGTTTTTTTGTTGCAGATTTCCAGTGCTTGACGTGTGTCTCCGTGTGTTCCTGCTTCCTGGATTGGCAGCGGATGTCGTCACCCCCCCCCCCCCCCACCCCCCCCCCCCCCCAAAAAAAAAAAAAAAAAAAAAAAAAAAAAAACACTGGGAGAAAATGTCGAAAAATTGGAGAAAGGAGTCTATGTAGTTGATTTGAGAGACTCATTTCATTATTGGACTCACCAAACCACTTACAGTGTTTCAGGTACAAAATGACTCTTTCTCGCTGAGAAAATGCCAAAAAGCGGATTTCTGTCATAACATTGATTTACCTTCTGATTTTTCAAGGCAAGCTATTGAAAACGTCATAAAATTGGAGAAAGGAGTCTATGTAGTTGATTTGAGAGACTCATTTCATTATTGGACTCACCAAACCACTTACAGTGTTTCAGGTACAAAATGACTGTTTCTCGCTGAGAAAATGCCAACAAGCGGATTTCTGTCATAACATTGATTTACCTTCTGATTTTTCAAGGCAAGCTATTGAAAATGTCGGAAAATTGGAGAAAGGAGTCTATGTAGTTGATTTGAGAGACTCATTTCATTATTGGACTCACCAAACCACTTACAGTGTTTCAGGTACAAAATGACTGTTTCTCGCTGAGAAAATGCCAAAAAGCGGATTTCTGTCATAACATTGATTTACCTTCTTATTTTTCAAGGCAAGCTATTGAAAACGTCATAAAATTGGAGAAAGGAGTCTATGTAGTTGATTTGAGAGACTCATTTCATTATTGGACTCACCAAACCACTTACAGTGTTTCAGGTACAAAATGACTGTTTCTCGCTGAGAAAATGCCAAAAAGCGGATTTCTGTCATAACATTGATTTACCTTCTGATTTTTTAAGGCAAGCTATTGAAAACGTTAGAAAATTGGAGAAAGGAGTCTATGTAGTTGATTTGAGAGACTCATTTCATTATTGGACTCACCAAACCACTTACAGTGTTTCAGGTACAAAATGACTGTTTCTCGCTGAGAAAATGCCAAAAAGCGGATTTCTGTCATAACATTGATTTACCTTCTGATTTTTTAAGGCAAGCTATTGAAAACGTTAGAACATTGGAGAAAGGTGTCTATGTAGTTGATTTGAGAGACTCATTTCATTATTGGACTCACCAAACCACTTACAGTGTTTCAGGTACAAAATGACTGTTTCTCGCTGAGAAAATGCCAACAAGCGGATTTCTGTCATAACATTGATTTACCTTCTGATTTTTTAAGGCAAGCTATTGAAAACGTTAGAAAATTGGAGAAAGGTGTCTATGTAGTTGATTTGGGAGACTCATTTCATTATTGGACTCTCCAAACCGCTTACAGTGTTTCAGGTACAAAATGACTGTTTCTCGCTGAGAAAATACCAAAAAGCGGATTTGTGTCATAACATTGATTTACCTTCTTATTTTTTAAGGCAAGCTATTGAAAACGTTAGAAAATTGGAGAAAGGTGTCTATGTAGTTGATTTGAGAGACTCATTTCATTATTGGACTCACCAAACCACTTACAGTGTTTCAGGTACAAAATGACTGTTTCTCGCTGAGAAAATGCCAAAAAGCGGATTTCTGTCATAACATTGATTTACCTTCTGATTTTTCAAGGCAAGCTATTGAAAACGTCATAAAATTGGAGAAAGGAGTCTATGTAGTTGATTTTAGAGACTCATTTCATTATTGGACTCACCAAACCACTTACAGTGTTTCAGGTACAAAATGACTGTTTCTCGCTGAGAAAATGCCAAAAAGCGGATTTCTGTCATAACATTGATTTACCTTCTGATTTTTTAAGGCAAGCTATTGAAAACGTTAGAAAATTGGAGAAAGGAGTCTATGTAGTTGATTTGAGAGACTCATTTCATTATTGGACTCACCAAACCACTTACAGTGTTTCAGGTACAAAATGACTGTTTCTCGCTGAGAAAATGCCAAAAAGCGGATTTCTGTCATAACATTGATTTACCTTCTGATTTTTTAAGGCAAGCTATTGAAAACGTTAGAGAATTGGAGAAAGGAGTCTATGTAGTTGATTTGAGAGACTCATTTCATTATTGGACTCACCAAACCACTTACAGTGTTTCAGGTACAAAATGACTGTTTCTCGCTGAGAAACTGCCAAAAAGCGGATTTCTGTCATAACATTGATTTACCTTCTGATTTTTTAAGGCAAGCTATTGAAAACGTTGGAAAATTGGAGAAAGGTGTCTATGTAGTTGATTTGAGGGACTCATTTCATTATTGGACTCACCAAACCACTTACAGTGTTTCAGGTACAAAATGACTGTTTCTCGCTGAGAAAATGCCAAAAAGCGGATTTCTGTCATAACATTGATTTACCTTCTGATTTTTCAAGGCAAGCTATTGAAAATGTCGGAAAATTGGAGAAAGGAGTCTATGTAGTTGATTTGAGAGACTCATTTCATTATTGGACTCACCAAACCACTTACAGTGTTTCAGGTACAAAATGACTGTTTCTCGCTGAGAAAAGGCCCAAAAGCGGATTTCTGTCATAACATTGATTTACCTTCTGATTTTTTAAGGCAAGCTATTGAAAACGTTAGAAAATTGGAGAAAGGTGTCTATGTAGTTGATTTGAGAGACTCATTTCATTATTGGACTCACCAAACCACTTACAGTGTTTCAGGTACAAAATGACTGTTTCTCGCTGAGAAAATGCCAAAAAGCGGATTTCTGTCATAACATTGATTTACCTTCTGATTTTTCAAGGCAAGCTATTGAAAATGTCGAAAAATTGGAGAAAGGAGTCTATGTAGTTGATTTGAGAGACTCATTTCATTATTGGACTCACCAAACCACTTACAGTGTTTCAGGTACAAAATGACTGTTTCTCGCTGAGAAAATGCCAAAAAGCGGATTTCTGTCATAACATTGATTTACCTTCTGATTTTTCAAGGCAAGCTATTGAAAACGTCATAAAATTGGAGAAAGGAGTCTATGTAGTTGATTTGAGAGACTCATTTCATTATTGGACTCACCAAACCACTTACAGTGTTTCAGGTACAAAATGACTGTTTCTCGCTGAGAAAATGCCAACAAGCGGATTTCTGTCATAACATTGATTTACCTTCTGATTTTTCAAGGCAAGCTATTGAAAATGTCGGAAAATTGGAGAAAGGAGTCTATGTAGTTGATTTGAGAGACTCATTTCATTATTGGACTCACCAAACCACTTACAGTGTTTCAGGTACAAAATGACTGTTTCTCGCTGAGAAAAGGCCCAAAAGCGGATTTCTGTCATAACATTGATTTACCTTCTGATTTTTTAAGGCAAGCTATTGAAAACGTTAGAAAATTGGAGAAAGGTGTCTATGTAGTTGATTTGAGAGACTCATTTCATTATTGGACTCACCAAACCACTTACAGTGTTTCAGGTACAAAATGACTGTTTCTCGCTGAGAAAATGCCAAAAAGCGGATTTCTGTCATAACATTGATTTACCTTCTGATTTTTCAAGGCAAGCTATTGAAAACGTCATAAAATTGGAGAAAGGAGTCTATGTAGTTGATTTGAGACACTCATTTCATTATTGGACTCACCAAACCACTTACAGTGTTTCAGGTACAAAATGACTGTTTCTCGCTGAGAAAATGCCAAAAAGCGGATTTCTGTCATAACATTGATTTACCTTCTGATTTTTTAAGGCAAGCTATTGAAAACGTTAGAAAATTGGAGAAAGGTGTCTATGTAGTTGATTTGAGAGACTCATTTCATTATTGGACTCTCCAAACCGCTTACAGTGTTTCAGGTACAAAATGACTGTTTCTCACTGAGAAAATGCCAAAAAGCGGATTTCTGTCATAACATTGATTTACCTTCTGATTTTTTAAGGCAAGCTATTGAAAACGTTGGAAAATTGGAGAAAGGTGTCTATGTAGTTGATTTGAGGGACTCATTTCATTATTGGACTCACCAAACCACTTACAGTGTTTCAGGTACAAAATGACTGTTTCTCGCTGAGAAAATGCCAAAAAGCGGATTTCTGTCATAACATTGATTTACCTTCAGATTTTTTAAGGCAAGCTATTGAAAACGTTAGAAAATTGGAGAAAGGTGTCTATGTAGTTGATTTGAGAGACTCATTTCATTATTGGACTCACCAAACCACTTACAGTGTTTCAGTTTCAAAATGACTGTTTCTCGCTGAGAAACTGCCAAAAAGCGGATTTCTGTAATAACATTGTTTCAAGTGTCTGAGAGAGCTTAGCAAGGGGCCTCGCATTGACCATTACTTCCTTAGAGGTAGGGCAAATCAGTCGAGTGAAGCCCAATGGCAGGATATTCACCACAGTCCACAGGGTATCAGAACCCCAGACGAAGCTCAATCAACCACAGATCCATTTATGAACATCAGCCCAGAGCCCATCCAGCCACAGACAGCAGTAGAGCGGAGGCTGACTGGACGAAAACCTCAAATCTTGTGGCCTAAATCATGTCAGAAAAAGGAGTGGGAAACCACAGACACAGACCTCGTCCACCTTTTAGAAGGTCTGAAAGGGGGTGTGGAGAAAAAACTGGACAAGATCGGAGAGACCATTTATAGCTATGGAGCAGAGAGATTTGGTGTGAAACGTGAGAACTTGCAGACACAGAAGGAACCATCTGCTCATCTCAAGTCCAGGAGACAACAAGAGATTCAGAGACTCGTGAAAGAAAGGAGGTGCCTGAGGAAACAATGGAAGAAGGCCACGGAAGTGGAAAGGAAAGGCCTTGGGGCACTACAGGGCGACATCAAGCAGCGTCTGGCAGCACTGCGAAGAGCAGAATGCCTGAGAAGGCAACATAAGAAGAGAGAGCGAACGAGGACTGCCTTCTACAGAGATCCCTATAAATTTGTTAAGGACCTCTTTGTCAGGGAGAAATCTGGGACCCTCAAAGTACCCATAAGAGAACTGGAAGAACATCTTCGGAAGACCTACTCCGACAAACAGAGGCATGTGCCAGCCAGCATTCCGGAGGATATGCCACCCATCCAACCACCTGAGCACCAGATGGAAACAAGGCCCCCCACATGGAGCGAAGTTGAGAGCACAGTAAAACGGGCAAGAACAGCTTCAGCCCCGGGGCCCAACGGCATTCCATACAGGGTGTATAAGAACACGCCAGGCATCTTGAAATACCTCTGGAAGCTTATGAAAGTGGCATGGGAAAAAGGAATGATACCAAAGGCATGGCGACGGGCAGGAGGGATCCTGATTCCCAAAGAGAAGAATTCCTCAACCATCGAGCAGTTTCGCCAGATCAGCCTTCTCAATGTGGAAGGAAAGATTTTCTTCAGTGTCGTGGCCCGTAGGCTCTCAGCATTCCTGCTGGCGAACAACTTTGTTGACACCTCAGTGCAAAAGGCAGGGATAAGTGGGTTCTCAGGTTACTTGGAACACACAAATGTCATCGGGCACCAAGTACAGACGGCCAAGAAGGAGAAGAAAGACCTGCATGTGGTGTTTTTAGATCTTGCCAATGCCTTCGGGTCAGTGCCTCATGAGATCTTGTGGACAGCGTTCAACTTCTTTCAAGTGCCAGAGGGCATCACAAGTCTAGTCAAAGCCTACTTCCAGGATCTCCAATTCTGTGTTACAGCACAGGATAGTACAACTGCCTGGCAGCACCTTGAGATAGGCATTATGGCGGGCTGCACCATCTCGCCACTGGTGTTTACAATGGCAATGGAGCTACTTATTCGTGCATCACGATGGGTGGTTGGAGGAGAACGATTGAAGAGCGGGCTCCGTCTTCCCCCAATCAGGGCGTACATGGACGACATGACGACAATAACAACAACGGTCGCATGTACCAAACGTCTGCTGGAGAAACTCCGGGGAAACATCAAATGGGCACGAATGGAGATTAAACCCAGCAAATCCCGTAGCATCTCCATTGTCAAAGGTAAGCTCACCAATGCAAGGTTCTATGTGGACGACCAGCCAATCCCAACAGTTCTGGAGAAGCCTATCAAAAGCCTTGGCCGATTGTATAGCGCAGAACTTAAAGACTCTGAGCAGGTGGAACAACTCAGGCAGGATACAATCAGCGGCCTCAAGCAGATTAACAACACTGCTCTCCCTGGAAAATTAAAGCTATGGTGCTTTAAGTTTGGGCTGCTACCTCGCCTCATGTGGCCAATTTCCATCTATGAGGTCACCTTATCTCATGTCAATCGGCTTGAGAGACTGGTGAATGCCCAAGTGAGGAAGTGGCTTGGACTGCCGAGATGCCTTTCCAGCATAGGCCTGTATGGCAATGGAGCGCTCTCCCTTCCAATCTCAAGCCTGGTGGAGGAGTACAAATGTGCCAAAACAAGGGTGGAAATGACTCTTACAGAATCCCGGGACCCATGCGTCAGAGATGCGGCTCCAAACCTGGCAACAGGGAGGAAATGGAAACCATCTGCAGCAGTAGCAGTGGCAAAGACCACCCTCAGACACCGGGATATAGTGGGACGAGTCCAACATGGCAGAGGGGGTCTTGGCCTGGAAGCAACAACACCCGCTTGGCAAAAGGCTACTCCGTCTGAACGGCGACACATGGTGGTTGAGGAGGTGCGCAACCAGGGGGAGGCAGCCAGGTGTGCCAAGGCAGTCTCCCAAGCCCAGCAAGGACGCTGGATGAGGTGGGAGGGTGTGGAGAGGAGGAAAATCACGTGGAATGAGATGTGGAGCATGGAGGCTAATAGGCTCAGCTTCATCATCAGAGCCACTTATGATGTCCTGCCCTCTCCAACCAACCTACATCTCTGGTATGGAGAGGACCCAGCCTGCCTGCAGTGTGCAGCCCCAGCAACCCTCAAACACATCCTGGTGGGTTGCAAGACCAGCCTGACTCAAGGAAGATACACCTGGCGCCATAACCAAGGGTTGAAGGGCTTGGCTGCCGAACTTGAGGACAAGAGGGTCACCATCAACGCCATGCCTTTCAAAACCCAGACCACCCTCCCACGGAAGACAACATTCGTCCGACAAGGGGAGAAACGGAGAACCAAGCCATCACCTCCAAACTCAGGCCCACTGGACACAGCCCGGGATTGGGAAATGCGGGTAGACCTCAGCCAGAGGCTCACTTTCCCACCAGAAATCGCAGCAACCAACCTGCGCCCAGATTTGGTCCTCTGGTCCAAGTCCTGCCGGCGTGTCTTCATTGTGGAGCTGACTGTCCCGTGGGAGGATAACATCGACGAAGCATTTGAAAGAAAAAGGCTGCGTTTTGCTAACCTAGCAGCTGATGCTGAGGCGCGGGGATGGAACGTAAAGGTGTGGCCAGTGGAGGTTGGCTGCCGAGGCTTTGTAGCCAGGTCCACCACACGGCTCCTGAAGGAAGTTGGGATCAGAGGACAGGCCCAGCGGAAGGCAATAAAAGAACTTGCCAAAGCAGCCGAACGGAGCAGTCACTGGCTGTGGCTGAAACGGAGGGATGCAACATGGGCTGTTTGATGACCACGGGGTGCCACCATATGACACACACCCAGGTCTGATCAGCCTGTGGCAGGCCAACCTTGGAAGAGGGTGTGTGTGTTAAGAGGCCGAAACACCTGATGAAGACAAGGCACACAACTGATGACGTGTAGATTTGGTGGTGCCCCGCGATCCTGTCCAAACTCCACCCCACAGTCATGTCCGATAGGAATTATCGTGCTGATATATTTTAGGGATATTAACAGCTAGTCCTATTAAGAATCCTACCTTCTGATTTTTTAAGGCAAGCTATTGAAAACGTCAGAAAATTGGAGAAAGTAGTCTATGTAGTTGATTTGAGCGACTCATTTCATTATTGGACTCACCAAACCACTTACAGTGTTTCAGGTACAAAATGACCGTTTCTCGCTGAGAAAATGCCAAAAAGCGGATTTCTGTAATAACATTGTTTTACCTTCTGATTTTTTAAGGCAAGCTATTGAAAACGTCAGAAAATTGGAGAAAGGAGTCTATGTAGTTGATTTGAGAGACTCATTTCATTATTGGACTCACCAAACCACTTACAGTGTTTCAGGTACAAAATGACTGTTTCTCGCTGAGAAAATGCCAAAAAGCGGATTTCTGTCATAACATTGATTTACCTTCTGATTTTTTAAGGCAAGCTATTGAAAACGTTAGAAAATTGGAGAAAGGAGTCTATGTAGTTGATTTGAGAGACTCATTTCATTATTGGACTCACCAAACCACTTACAGTGTTTCAGGTACAAAATGACTGTTTCTCGCTGAGAATATGCCAAAAAGCGGATTTCTGTCATAACATTGATTTACCTTCTGATTTTTTAAGGCAAGCTATTGAAAACGTCCGAAAATTGGAGAAAGGAGTCTATGTAGTTGATTTGAGAGACTCATTTCATTATTGGACTCACCAAACCACTTACAGTGTTTCAGGTACAAAATGACTGTTTCTCGCTGAGAAACTGCCAAAAAGCGGATTTCTGTCATAACATTGATTTACCTTCTGATTTTTTAAGGCAAGCTATTGAAAACGTTAGAAAATTGGAGAAAGGTGTCTATGTAGTTGATTTGAGGGACTCATTTCATTATTGGACTCACCAAACCACTTACAGTGTTTCAGGTACAAAATGACTTTCTCGCTGAGAAACTGCCAAAAAGCGGATCTCTGTCATAACATTGATTTACCTTCTGATTTTTTAAGGCAAGCAATTGAAAACGTTAGAAAATTGGAGAAAGGTGTCTATGTAGTTGATTTGAGGGACTCATTTCATTATTGGACTCACCAAACCACTTACAGTGTTTCAGGTACAAAATGACTTTCTCGCTGAGAAAATGCCAAAAAGCGGATTTCTGTCATAACATTGATTTACCTGCTGATTTTTCAAGGCAAGCTATTGAAAACGTCAGAAAATTGGAGAAAGGAGTCTAAGTAGTTGATTTGAGGGACTCATTTCATTATTGGACTCACCAAACCACTTACAGTGTTTCAGGTACAAAATGACTGTTTCTCGCTGAGAAACTGCCAAAAAGTGGATTTCTGTCATAACATTGATTTACCTTCTGATTTTTTAAGGCAAGCTATTGAAAACGTCAGAAAATTGGAGAAAGGAGTCTAAGTAGTTGATTTGAGAGACTCATTTCATTATTGGACTCACCAAACCACTTACAGTGTTTCAGGTACAAAATGACTGTTTCTCGCTGAGAAACTGCCAAAAAGCGGATTTCTGTCATAACATTGATTTACCTTCTGATTTTTTAAGGCAAGCTATTGAAAACGTTAGAAAATTGGAGAAAGGTGTCTATGTAGTTGATTTGAGCGACTCATTTCATTATTGGACTCACCAAACCACTTACAGTGTTTCAGGTACAAAATGACTGTTTCTCGCTGAGAAAATGCCAAAAAGCGGATTTCTGTCATAACATTGATTTACCTTCTGATTTTTCAAGGCAAGCTATTGAAAATGTCGGAAAATTGGAGAAAGGAGTCTATGTAGTTGATTTGAGAGACTCATTTCATTATTGGACTCACCAAACCTCTTACAGTGTTTCAGGTACAAAATGACTGTTTCTCGCTAAGAAAATGCCAAAAAGCGGATTTCTGTCATAACATTGATTTACCTTCTGATTTTTTAAGGCAAGCTATTGAAAACGTTAGAAAATTGGAGAAAGGTGTCTATGTAGTTGATTTGAGAGACTCATTTCATTATTGGACTCACCAAACCACTTACAGTGTTTCAGGTACAAAATGACTGTTTCTCGCTGAGAAAAGGCCAAAAAGCGGATTTCTGTCATAACATTGATTTACCTTCTGATTTTTCAAGGCAAGCTATTGAAAACGTTAGAAAATCGGAGAAAGGTGTCTATGTAGTTGATTTGAGCGACTCATTTCATTATTGGACTCACCAAACCACTTACAGTGTTTCAGGTACAAAATGACTGTTTCTCGCTGAGAAAATGCCAAAAAGCGGATTTCTGTCATAACATTGATTTACCTTCTGATTTTTCAAGGCAAGCTATTGAAAATGTCGGAAAATTGGAGAAAGGAGTCTATGTAGTTGATTTGAGAGACTCATTTCATTATTGGACTCACCAAACCACTTACAGTGTTTCAGGTACAAAATGACTGTTTCTCGCTGAGAAAATGCCAAAAAGCGGATTTCTGTCATAACATTGATTTACCTTCTGATTTTTTAAGGCAAGCTATTGAAAACGTTAGAAAATTGGAGAAAGGTGTCTATGTAGTTGATTTGAGAGACTCATTTCATTATTGGACTCACCAAACCACTTACAGTGTTTCAGGTACAAAATGACTGTTTCTCGCTGAGAAAATGCCAAAAAGCGGATTTCTGTCATAACATTGATTTACCTTCTGATTTTTCAAGGCAAGCTATTGAAAACGTCATAAAATTGGAGAAAGGAGTCTATGTAGTTGATTTGAGACACTCATTTCATTATTGGACTCACCAAACCACTTACAGTGTTTCAGGTACAAAATGACTGTTTCTCGCTGAGAAAATGCCAAAAAGCGGATTTCTGTCATAACATTGATTTACCTTCTGATTTTTTAAGGCAAGCTATTGAAAACGTTAGAAAATTGGAGAAAGGAGTCTATGTAGTTGATTTGAGAGACTCATTTCATTATTGGACTCACCAAACCACTTACAGTGTTTCAGGTAAAAAATGACTGTTTCTCGCTGAGAATATGCCAAAAAGCGGATTTCTGTCATAACATTGATTTACCTTCTGATTTTTTAAGGCAAGCTATTGAAAACGTCCGAAAATTGGAGAAAGGAGTCAATGTAGTTGATTTGAGAGACTCATTTCATTATTGGACTCACCAAACCACTTACAGTGTTTCAGGTACAAAATGACTGTTTCTCGCTGAGAAACTGCCAAAAAGCGGATTTCTGTCATAACATTGATTTACCTTCTGATTTTTTAAGGCAAGCTATTGAAAACGTTAGAAAATTGGAGAAAGGTGTCTATGTAGTTGATTTGAGGGACTCATTTCATTATTGGACTCACCAAACCACTTACAGTGTTTCAGGTACAAAATGACTTTCTCGCTGAGAAACTGCCAAAAAGCGGATCTCTGTCATAACATTGATTTACCTTCTGATTTTTTAAGGCAAGCAATTGAAAACGTTAGAAAATTGGAGAAAGGTGTCTATGTAGTTGATTTGAGGGACTCATTTCATTATTGGACTCACCAAACCACTTACAGTGTTTCAGGTACAAAATGACTTTCTCGCTGAGAAAATGCCAAAAAGCGGATTTCTGTCATAACATTGATTTACCTGCTGATTTTTCAAGGCAAGCTATTGAAAACGTCAGAAAATTGGAGAAAGGAGTCTAAGTAGTTGATTTGAGGGACTCATTTCATTATTGGACTCACCAAACCACTTACAGTGTTTCAGGTACAAAATGACTGTTTCTCGCTGAGAAACTGCCAAAAAGTGGATTTCTGTCATAACATTGATTTACCTTCTGATTTTTTAAGGCAAGCTATTGAAAACGTCAGAAAATTGGAGAAAGGAGTCTAAGTAGTTGATTTGAGAGACTCATTTCATTATTGGACTCACCAAACCACTTACAGTGTTTCAGGTACAAAATGACTGTTTCTCGCTGAGAAAATGCCAAAAAGCGGATTTCTGTCATAACATTGATTTACCTTCTGATTTTTCAAGGCAAGCTATTGAAAATGTCGGAAAATTGGAGAAAGGAGTCTATGTAGTTGATTTGAGAGACTCATTTCATTATTGGACTCACCAAACCTCTTACAGTGTTTCAGGTACAAAATGACTGTTTCTCGCTGAGAAAATGCCAAAAAGCGGATTTCTGTCATAACATTGATTTACCTTCTGATTTTTTAAGGCAAGCTATTGAAAACGTTAGAAAATTGGAGAAAGGTGTCTATGTAGTTGATTTGAGAGACTCATTTCATTATTGGACTCACCAAACCACTTACAGTGTTTCAGGTACAAAATGACTGTTTCTCGCTGAGAAAAGGCCAAAAAGCGGATTTCTGTCATAACATTGATTTACCTTCTGATTTTTCAAGGCAAGCTATTGAAAACGTTAGAAAATCGGAGAAAGGTGTCTATGTAGTTGATTTGAGCGACTCATTTCATTATTGGACTCACCAAACCACTTACAGTGTTTCAGGTACAAAATGACTGTTTCTCGCTGAGAAAATGCCAAAAAGCGGATTTCTGTCATAACATTGATTTACCTTCTGATTTTTCAAGGCAAGCTATTGAAAATGTCGGAAAATTGGAGAAAGGAGTCTATGTAGTTGATTTGAGAGACTCATTTCATTATTGGACTCACCAAACCACTTACAGTGTTTCAGGTACAAAATGACTGTTTCTCGCTGAGAAAATGCCAAAAAGCGGATTTCTGTCATAACATTGATTTACCTTCTGATTTTTTAAGGCAAGCTATTGAAAACGTTAGAAAATTGGAGAAAGGTGTCTATGTAGTTGATTTGAGAGACTCATTTCATTATTGGACTCACCAAACCACTTACAGTGTTTCAGGTACAAAATGACTGTTTCTCGCTGAGAAAATGCCAAAAAGCGGATTTCTGTCATAACATTGATTTACCTTCTGATTTTTCAAGGCAAGCTATTGAAAACGTCATAAAATTGGAGAAAGGAGTCTATGTAGTTGATTTGAGACACTCATTTCATTATTGGACTCACAAAACCACTTACAGTGTTTCAGGTACAAAATGACTGTTTCTCGCTGAGAAAATGCCAAAAAGCGGATTTCTGTCATAACATTGATTTACCTTCTGATTTTTTAAGGCAAGCTATTGAAAACGTTAGAAAATTGGAGAAAGGTGTCTATGTAGTTGATTTGAGAGACTCATTTCATTATTGGACTCTCCAAACCGCTTACAGTGTTTCAGGTACAAAATGACTGTTTCTCACTGAGAAAATGCCAAAAAGCGGATTTCTGTCATAACATTGATTTACCTTCTGATTTTTTAAGGCAAGCTATTGAAAACGTTGGAAAATTGGAGAAAGGTGTCTATGTAGTTGATTTGAGGGACTCATTTCATTATTGGACTCACCAAACCACTTACAGTGTTTCAGGTACAAAATGACTGTTTCTCGCTGAGAAAATGCCAAAAAGCGGATTTCTGTCATAACATTGATTTACCTTCTGACTTTTCAAGGCAAGCTATTGAAAATGTCGGAAAATTGGAGAAAGGAGTCTATGTAGTTGATTTGAGAGACTCATTTCATTATTGGACTCACCAAACCACTTACAGTGTTTCAGGTACAAAATGACTGTTTCTCGCTGAGAAAATGCCAAAAAGCGGATTTCTGTCATAACATTGATTTACCTTCAGATTTTTTAAGGCAAGCTATTGAAAACGTTAGAAAATTGGAGAAAGGTGTCTATGTAGTTGATTTGAGAGACTCATTTCATTATTGGACTCACCAAACCACTTACAGTGTTTCAGGTACAAAATGACTGTTTCTCGCTGAGGAAATGCCAAAAAGCGGATTTCTGTCATAACATTGATTTACCTTCTGATTTTTTAAGGCAAGCTATTGAAAACGTTAGAAAATTGGAGAAAGGAGTCTATGTAGTTGATTTGAGAGACTCATTTCATTATTGGACTCACCAAACCACTTACAGTGTTTCAGGTTCAAAATGACTGTTTCTCGCTGAGAAACTGCCAAAAAGCGGATTTCTGTAATAACATTGTTTCAAGTGTCTGAGAGAGCTTAGCAAGGGGCCTCGCATTGACCATTACTTCCTTAGAGGTAGGGCAAATCAGTCGAGTGAAGCCCAATGGCAGGATATTCACCACAGTCCACAGGGTATCAGAACCCCAGACGAAGCTCAATCAACCACAGATCCATTTATGAACATCAGCCCAGAGCCCATCCAGCCACAGACAGCAGTAGAGCGGAGGCTGACTGGACGAAAACCTCAAATCTTGTGGCCTAAATCATGTCAGAAAAAGGAGTGGGAAACCACAGACACAGACCTCGTCCACCTTTTAGAAGGTCTGAAAGGGGGTGTGGAGAAAAAACTGGACAAGATCGGAGAGACCATTTATAGCTATGGAGCAGAGAGATTTGGTGTGAAACGTGAGAACTTGCAGACACAGAAGGAACCATCTGCTCATCTCAAGTCCAGGAGACAACAAGAGATTCAGAGACTCGTGAAAGAAAGGAGGTGCCTGAGGAAACAATGGAAGAAGGCCACGGAAGTGGAAAGGAAAGGCCTTGGGGCACTACAGGGCGACATCAAGCAGCGTCTGGCAGCACTGCGAAGAGCAGAATGCCTGAGAAGGCAACATAAGAAGAGAGAGCGAACGAGGACTGCCTTCTACAGAGATCCCTATAAATTTGTTAAGGACCTCTTTGTCAGGGAGAAATCTGGGACCCTCAAAGTACCCATAAGAGAACTGGAAGAACATCTTCGGAAGACCTACTCCGACAAACAGAGGCATGTGCCAGCCAGCATTCCGGAGGATATGCCACCCATCCAACCACCTGAGCACCAGATGGAAACAAGGCCCCCCACATGGAGCGAAGTTGAGAGCACAGTAAAACGGGCAAGAACAGCTTCAGCCCCGGGGCCCAACGGCATTCCATACAGGGTGTATAAGAACACGCCAGGCATCTTGAAATACCTCTGGAAGCTTATGAAAGTGGCATGGGAAAAAGGAATGATACCAAAGGCATGGCGACGGGCAGGAGGGATCCTGATTCCCAAAGAGAAGAATTCCTCAACCATCGAGCAGTTTCGCCAGATCAGCCTTCTCAATGTGGAAGGAAAGATTTTCTTCAGTGTCGTGGCCCGTAGGCTCTCAGCATTCCTGCTGGCGAACAACTTTGTTGACACCTCAGTGCAAAAGGCAGGGATAAGTGGGTTCTCAGGTTACTTGGAACACACAAATGTCATCGGGCACCAAGTACAGACGGCCAAGAAGGAGAAGAAAGACCTGCATGTGGTGTTTTTAGATCTTGCCAATGCCTTCGGGTCAGTGCCTCATGAGATCTTGTGGACAGCGTTCAACTTCTTTCAAGTGCCAGAGGGCATCACAAGTCTAGTCAAAGCCTACTTCCAGGATCTCCAATTCTGTGTTACAGCACAGGATAGTACAACTGCCTGGCAGCACCTTGAGATAGGCATTATGGCGGGCTGCACCATCTCGCCACTGGTGTTTACAATGGCAATGGAGCTACTTATTCGTGCATCACGATGGGTGGTTGGAGGAGAACGATTGAAGAGCGGGCTCCGTCTTCCCCCAATCAGGGCGTACATGGACGACATGACGACAATAACAACAACGGTCGCATGTACCAAACGTCTGCTGGAGAAACTCCGGGGAAACATCAAATGGGCACGAATGGAGATTAAACCCAGCAAATCCCGTAGCATCTCCATTGTCAAAGGTAAGCTCACCAATGCAAGGTTCTATGTGGACGACCAGCCAATCCCAACAGTTCTGGAGAAGCCTATCAAAAGCCTTGGCCGATGGTATAGCGCAGAACTTAAAGACTCTGAGCAGGTGGAACAACTCAGGCAGGATACAATCAGCGGCCTCAAGCAGATTAACAACACTGCTCTCCCTGGAAAATTGAAGCTATGGTGCTTTAAGTTTGGGCTGCTACCTCGCCTCATGTGGCCAATTTCCATCTATGAGGTCACCTTATCTCATGTCAATCGGCTTGAGAGACTGGTGAATGCCCAAGTGAGGAAGTGGCTTGGACTGCCGAGATGCCTTTCCAGCATAGGCCTGTATGGCAATGGAGTGCTCTCCCTTCCAATCTCAAGCCTGGTGGAGGAGTACAAATGTGCCAAAACAAGGGTGGAAATGACTCTTACAGAATCCCGGGACCCATGCGTCAGAGATGCGGCTCCAAACCTGGCAACAGGGAGGAAATGGAAACCATCTGCAGCAGTAGCAGTGGCAAAGACCACCCTCAGACACCGGGATATAGTGGGACGAGTCCAACATGGCAGAGGGGGTCTTGGCCTGGAAGCAACAACACCCGCTTGGCAAAAGGCTACTCCGTCTGAACGGCGACACATGGTGGTTGAGGAGGTGCGCAACCAGGGGGAGGCAGCCAGGTGTGCCAAGGCAGTCTCCCAAGCCCAGCAAGGACGCTGGATGAGGTGGGAGGGTGTGGAGAGGAGGAAAATCACGTGGAATGAGATGTGGAGCATGGAGGCTAATAGGCTCAGCTTCATCATCAGAGCCACTTATGATGTCCTGCCCTCTCCAACCAACCTACATCTCTGGTATGGAGAGGACCCAGCCTGCCTGCAGTGTGCAGCCCCAGCAACCCTCAAACACATCCTGGTGGGTTGCAAGACCAGCCTGACTCAAGGAAGATACACCTGGCGCCATAACCAAGGGTTGAAGGGCTTGGCTGCCGAACTTGAGGACAAGAGGGTCACCATCAACGCCCTGCCTTTCAAAACCCAGACCACCCTCCCACGGAAGACAACATTCGTCCGACAAGGGGAGAAACGGAGAACCAAGCCATCACCTCCAAACTCAGGCCCACTGGACACAGCCCGGGATTGGGAAATGCGGGTAGACCTCAGCCAGAGGCTCACTTTCCCGCCAGAAATCGCAGCAACCAACCTGCGCCCAGATTTGGTCCTCTGGTCCAAGTCCTGCCGGCGTGTCTTCATTGTGGAGCTGACTGTCCCGTGGGAGGATAACATCGACGAAGCATTTGAAAGAAAAACGCTGCGTTATGCTAACCTAGCAGCTGATGCTGAGGCGCGGGGATGGAACGTAAAGGTGTGGCCAGTGGAGGTTGGCTGCCGAGGCTTTGTAGCCAGGTCCACCACACGGCTCCTGAAGGAAGTTGGGATCAGAGGACAGGCCCAGCGGAAGGCAATAAAAGAACTTGCCAAAGCAGCCGAACGGAGCAGTCACTGGCTGTGGCTGAAACGGAGGGATGCAACATGGGCTGTTTGATGACCACGGGGTGCCACCATATGACACACACCCAGGTCTGATCAGCCTGTGGCAGGCCAACCTTGGAAGAGGGTGTATTGTGTTAAGAGGCCGAAACACCTGATGAAGACAAGGCACACAACTGATGACGTGTAGATTTGGTGGTGCCCCGCGATCCTGTCCAAACTCCACCCCACAGTCATGTCCGATAGGAGTTATCGTGCTGATATATTTTAGGGATATTAACAGCTAGTCCTATTAAGAATCCTACCTTCTGATTTTTTAAGGCAAGCTATTGAAAACGTCAGAAAATTGGAGAAAGTAGTCTATGTAGTTGATTTGAGCGACTCATTTCATTATTGGACTCACCAAACCACTTACAGTGTTTCAGGTACAAAATGACCGTTTCTCGCTGAGAAAATGCCAAAAAGCGGATTTCTGTAATAACATTGTTTTACCTTCTGATTTTTTAAGGCAAGCTATTGAAAACGTCAGAAAATTGGAGAAAGGAGTCTATGTAGTTGATTTGAGAGACTCATTTCATTATTGGACTCACCAAACCACTTACAGTGTTTCAGGTACAAAATGACTGTTTCTCGCTCAGAAAATGCCAAAAAGCGGATTTCTGTCATAACATTGATTTACCTTCTGATTTTTTAAGGCAAGCTATTGAAAACGTTAGAAAATTGGAGAAAGGAGTCTATGTAGTTGATTTGAGAGACTCATTTCATTATTGGACTCACCAAACCACTTACAGTGTTTCAGGTACAAAATGACTGTTTCTCGCTGAGAATATGCCAAAAAGCGGATTTCTGTCATAACATTGATTTACCTTCTGATTTTTTAAGGCAAGCTATTGAAAACGTCCGAAAATTGGAGAAAGGAGTCTATGTAGTTGATTTGAGAGACTCATTTCATTATTGGACTCACCAAACCACTTACAGTGTTTCAGGTACAAAATGACTGTTTCTCGCTGAGAAACTGCCAAAAAGCGGATTTCTGTCATAACATTGATTTACCTTCTGATTTTTTAAGGCAAGCTATTGAAAACGTTAGAAAATTGGAGAAAGGTGTCTATGTAGTTGATTTGAGGGACTCATTTCATTATTGGACTCACCAAACCACTTACAGTGTTTCAGGTACAAAATGACTTTCTCGCTGAGAAAATGCCAAAAAGCGGATTTCTGTCATAACATTGATTTACCTGCTGATTTTTCAAGGCAAGCTATTGAAAACGTCAGAAAATTGGAGAAAGGAGTCTAAGTAGTTGATTTGAGGGACTCATTTCATTATTGGACTCACCAAACCACTTACAGTGTTTCAGGTACAAAATGACTGTTTCTCGCTGAGAAACTGCCAAAAAGTGGATTTCTGTCATAACATTGATTTACCTTCTGATTTTTTAAGGCAAGCTATTGAAAACGTCAGAAAATTGGAGAAAGGAGTCTAAGTAGTTGATTTGAGAGACTCATTTCATTATTGGACTCACCAAACCACTTACAGTGTTTCAGGTACAAAATGACCGTTTCTCGCTGAGAAAATGGCAAAAAGCGGATTTCTGTAATAACATTGTTTTACCTTCTGATTTTTTAAGGCAAGCTATTTAAAACGTTAGAAAATTGGAAAAAGGAGTCTATGTAGTTGATTTGAGAGACTCATTTCATTATTGGACTCACCAAACCACTTACAGTGTTTCAGGTACAAAATGACTGTTTCTCGCTGAGAAAATGCCAAAAAGCGGATTTCTGTCATAACATTGATTTACCTTCTGATTTTTTAAGGCAAGCTATTGAAAACGTCAGAAAATTGGAGAAAGGAGTCTATGTAGTTGATTTGAGGGACTCATTTCATTATTGGACTCACCAAACCACTTACAGTGTTTCAGGTACAAAATGACCGTTTCTCGCTGAGAAAATGCCAAAAAGCGGTTTTCTGTAATAACATTGTTTTACCTTCTGATTTTTTAAGGCAAGCTATTGAAAACGTCAGAAAATTGGAGAAAAGAGTCTATGTAGTTTGATTTGAGAGACTCATATCATTATTGGACTCACCAAACCACTTACAGTGTTTCAGGTACAAAATGACTGTTTCTCGCTGAGAAAATGCCAAAAAGCGGATTTCTGTCATAACATTGATTTACCTTCTGATTTTTCAAGGCAAGCTATTGAAAACGTTAGAAAATTGGAGAAAGGTGTCTATGTAGTTGATTTGAGAGACTCATTTCATTATTGGACTCACCAAACCACTTACAGTGTTTCAGGTACAAAATGACTGTTTCTCGCTGAGAAAATGCCAAAAAGCGGATTTCTGTCATAACATTGATTTACCTTCTGATTTTTCAAGGCAAGCTATTGAAAATGTCGGAAAATTGGAGAAAGGAGTCTATGTAGTTGATTTGAGAGACTCATTTCATTATTGGACTCACCAAACCACTTACAGTGTTTCAGGTACAAAATGACTGTTTCTCGCTGAGAAAATGCCAAAAAGCGGATTTCTGTCATAACATTGATTTACCTTCTGATTTTTTAAGGCAAGCTATTGAAAACGTTAGAAAATTGGAGAAAGGTGTCTATGTAGTTGATTTGAGGGACTCATTTCATTATTGGACTCACCAAACCACTTACAGTGTTTCAGGTACAAAATGACTTTCTCGCTGAGAAAATGCCAAAAAGCGGATTTCTGTCATAACATTGATTTACCTGCTGATTTTTCAAGGCAAGCTATTGAAAACGTCAGAAAATTGGAGAAAGGAGTCTAAGTAGTTGATTTGAGGGACTCATTTCATTATTGGACTCACCAAACCACTTACAGTGTTTCAGGTACAAAATGACTGTTTCTCGCTGAGAAACTGCCAAAAAGTGGATTTCTGTCATAACATTGATTTACCTTCTGATTTTTTAAGGCAAGCTATTGAAAACGTCAGAAAATTGGAGAAAGGAGTCTAAGTAGTTGATTTGAGAGACTCATTTCATTATTGGACTCACCAAACCACTTACAGTGTTTCAGGTACAAAATGACCGTTTCTCGCTGAGAAAATGGCAAAAAGCGGATTTCTGTAATAACATTGTTTTACCTTCTGATTTTTTAAGGCAAGCTATTTAAAACGTTAGAAAATTGGAAAAAGGAGTCTATGTAGTTGATTTGAGAGACTCATTTCATTATTGGACTCACCAAACCACTTACAGTGTTTCAGGTACAAAATGACTGTTTCTCGCTGAGAAAATGCCAAAAAGCGGATTTCTGTCATAACATTGATTTACCTTCTGATTTTTTAAGGCAAGCTATTGAAAACGTCAGAAAATTGGAGAAAGGAGTCTATGTAGTTGATTTGAGGGACTCATTTCATTATTGGACTCACCAAACCACTTACAGTGTTTCAGGTACAAAATGACCGTTTCTCGCTGAGAAAATGCCAAAAAGCGGTTTTCTGTAATAACATTGTTTTACCTTCTGATTTTTTAAGGCAAGCTATTGAAAACGTCAGAAAATTGGAGAAAAGAGTCTATGTAGTTTGATTTGAGAGACTCATATCATTATTGGACTCACCAAACCACTTACAGTGTTTCAGGTACAAAATGACTGTTTCTCGCTGAGAAAATGCCAAAAAGCGGATTTCTGTCATAACATTGATTTACCTTCTGATTTTTCAAGGCAAGCTATTGAAAACGTTAGAAAATTGGAGAAAGGTGTCTATGTAGTTGATTTGAGAGACTCATTTCATTATTGGACTCACCAAACCACTTACAGTGTTTCAGGTACAAAATGACTTTCTCGCTGAGAAAATGCCAAAAAGCGGATTTCTGTCATAACATTGATTTACCTGCTGATTTTTCAAGGCAAGCTATTGAAAACGTCAGAAAATTGGAGAAAGCAGTCTAAGTAGTTGATTTGAGGGACTCATTTCATTATTGGACTCACCAAACCACTTACAGTGTTTCAGGTACAAAATGACTTTCTCGCTGAGAAAATGCCAAAAAGCGGATTTCTGTCATAACATTGATTTACCTGCTGATTTTTCAAGGCAAGCTATTGAAAACGTCAGAAAATTGGAGAAAAGAGTCTATGTAGTTTGATTTGAGAGACTCATTTCATTATTGGACTCACCAAACCACTTACAGTGTTTCAGGTACAAAATGACTGTTTCTCGCTGAGAAAATGCCAAAAAGCGGATTTCTGTCATAATATTGATTTACCTTCTGATTTTTCAAGGCAAGCTATTGAAAACGTCATAAAATTGGAGAAAGTAGTCTATGTAGTTGATTTGAGAGACTCATTTCATTATTGGACTCACCAAACCACTTACAGTGTTTCAGGTACAAAATGACTTTCTCGCTGAGAAAATGCCAAAAAGCGGATTTCTGTCATAACATTGATTTACCTGCTGATTGTTCAAGGCAAGCTATTGAAAACGTCAGAAAATTGGAGAAAGGAGTCTAAGTAGTTGATTTGAGGGACTCATTTCATTATTGGACTCACCAAACCACTTACAGTGTTTCAGGTACAAAATGACTGTTTCTCGCTGAGAAAATGCCAAAAAGCGGATTTCTGTCACAACATTGATTTACCTTCTGATTTTTCAAGGCAAGCTATTGAAAACGTCATAAAATTGGAGAAAGGAGTCTATGTAGTTGATTTGAGAGACTCATTTCATTATTGGACTCACCAAACCACTTACAGTGTTTCAGGTACAAAATGACTTTCTCGCTGAGAAAATGCCAAAAAGCGGATTTCTGTCATAACATTGATTTACCTGCTGATTTTTCAAGGCAAGCTATTGAAAACGTCAGAAAATTGGAGAAAGCAGTCTAAGTAGTTGATTTGAGGGACTCATTTCATTATTGGACTCACCAAACCACTTACAGTGTTTCAGGTACAAAATGACTTTCTCGCTGAGAAAATGCCAAAAAGCGGATTTCTGTCATAACATTGATTTACCTGCTGATTTTTCAAGGCAAGCTATTGAAAACGTCATAAAATTGGAGAAAGGAGTCTATGTAGTTTGATTTGAGAGACTCATATCATTATTGGACTCACCAAACCACTTACAGTGTTTCAGGTACAAAATGACTGTTTCTCGTTGAGAAAATGCCAAAAAGCGGATTTCTGTCATAACATTGATTTACCTTCTGATTTTTCAAGGCAAGCTATTGAAAACGTTAGAAAATTGGAGAAATGTGTCTATGTAGTTGATTTGAGAGACTCATTTCATTATTGGACTCACCAAACCACTTACAGTGTTTCAGGTACAAAGTGACTGTTTCTCGCTGAGAAAATGCCAAAAAGCGGATTTCTGTCATAACATTGATTTACCTTCTGATTTTTTAAGGCAAGCTATTGAAAACGTCAGAAAATTGGAGAAAAGAGTCTATGTAGTTTGATTTGAGAGACCCATTTCATTATTGGACTCACCAAACCACTTACAGTGTTTCAGGTACAAAATGACTGTTTCTCGCTGAGAAACTGCCAAAAAGCGGATTTCTGTCATAACATTGATTTACCTTCTGATTTTTTAAGGCAAGCTATTGAAAACGTTAGAAAATTGGAGAAAGGTGTCTATGTAGTTGATTTGAGCGACTCATTTCATTATTAGACTCACCAAACCACTTACAGTGTTTCAGGTACAAAATGACTGTTTCTCGCTGAGAAAATGCCAAAAAGCGGATTTCTGTCATAACATTGATTTACCTTCTGATTTTTTAAGGCAAGCTATTGAAAACGTTGGAAAATTGGAGAAAGGTGTCTATGTAGTTGATTTGAGGGACTCATTTCATTATTGGACTCACCAAACCACTTACAGTGTTTCAGGTACAAAATGACTGTTTCTCGCTGAGAAAATGCCAAAAAGCGGATTTCTGTCATAACATTGATTTACCTTCTGATTTTTCAAGGCAAGCTATTGAAAATGTCGGAAAATTGGAGAAAGGAGTCTATGTAGTTGATTTGAGAGACTCATTTCATTATTGGACTCACCAAACCACTTACAGTGTTTCAGGTACAAAATGACTGTTTCTCGCTGAGAAAATGCCAAAAAGCGGATTTCTGTCATAACATTGATTTACCTTCTTATTTTTTAAGGCAAGCTATTGAAAACGTCAGAAAATTGGAGAAAAGAGTCTATGTAGTTTGATTTGAGAGACTCATTTCATTATTGGACTCACCAAACCACTTACAGTGTTTCAGGTACAAAATGACTGTTTCTCGCTGAGAAAATGCCAAAAAGCGGATTTCTGTCATAATATTGATTTACCTTCTGATTTTTCAAGGCAAGCTATTGAAAACGTCATAAAATTGGAGAAAGGAGTCTATGTAGTTGATTTGAGAGACTCATTTCATTATTGGACTCACCAAACCACTTACAGTGTTTCAGGTACAAAATGACTTTCTCGCTGAGAAAATGCCAAAAAGCGGATTTCTGTCATAACATTGATTTACCTGCTGATTGTTCAAGGCAAGCTATTGAAAACGTCAGAAAATTGGAGAAAGGAGTCTAAGTAGTTGATTTGAGGGACTCATTTCATTATTGGACTCACCAAACCACTTACAGTGTTTCAGGTACAAAATGACTGTTTCTCGCTGAGAAAATGCCAAAAAGCGGATTTCTGTCATAACATTGATTTACCTTCTGATTTTTCAAGGCAAGCTATTGAAAACGTCATAAAATTGGAGAAAGGAGTCTATGTAGTTGATTTGAGAGACTCATTTCATTATTGGACTCACCAAACCACTTACAGTGTTTCAGGTACAAAATGACTGTTTCTCGCTGAGAAACTGCCAAAAAGCGGATTTCTGTCATAACATTGATTTACCTTCTGATTTTTTAAGGCAAGCTATTGAAAACGTTAGAAAATTGGAGAAAGGTGTCTATGTAGTTGATTTGAGCGACTCATTTCATTATTAGACTCACCAAACCACTTACAGTGTTTCAGGTACAAAATGACTTTTTCTCGCTGAGAAAATGCCAAAAAGCGGATTTCTGTCATAACATTGATTTACCTTCTGATTTTTTAAGGCAAGCTATTGAAAACGTTGGAAAATTGGAGAAAGGTGTCTATGTAGTTGATTTGAGGGACTCATTTCATTATTGGACTCACCAAACCACTTACAGTGTTTCAGGTACAAAATGACTGTTTCTCGCTGAGAAAATGCCAAAAAGCGGATTTCTGTCATAACATTGATTTACCTTCTGATTTTTCAAGGCAAGCTATTGAAAATGTCGGAAAATTGGAGAAAGGAGTCTATGTAGTTGATTTGAGAGACTCATTTCATTATTGGACTCACCAAACCACTTACAGTGTTTCAGGTACAAAATGACTGTTTCTCGCTGAGAAAATGCCAAAAAGCGGATTTCTGTCATAACATTGATTTACCTTCTTATTTTTTAAGGCAAGCTATTGAAAACGTCAGAAAATTGGAGAAAAGAGTCTATGTAGTTTGATTTGAGAGACTCATTTCATTATTGGACTCACCAAACCACTTACAGTGTTTCAGGTACAAAATGACTGTTTCTCGCTGAGAAAATGCCAAAAAGCGGATTTCTGTCATAATATTGATTTACCTTCTGATTTTTCAAGGCAAGCTATTGAAAACGTCATAAAATTGGAGAAAGGAGTCTATGTAGTTGATTTGAGAGACTCATTTCATTATTGGACTCACCAAACCACTTACAGTGTTTCAGGTACAAAATGACTTTCTCGCTGAGAAAATGCCAAAAAGCGGATTTCTGTCATAACATTGATTTACCTGCTGATTGTTCAAGGCAAGCTATTGAAAACGTCAGAAAATTGGAGAAAGGAGTCTAAGTAGTTGATTTGAGGGACTCATTTCATTATTGGACTCACCAAACCACTTACAGTGTTTCAGGTACAAAATGACTGTTTCTCGCTGAGAAAATGCCAAAAAGCGGATTTCTGTCATAACATTGATTTACCTTCTGATTTTTCAAGGCAAGCTATTGAAAACGTCATAAAATTGGAGAAAGGAGTCTATGTAGTTGATTTGAGAGACTCATTTCATTATTGGACTCACCAAACCACTTACAGTGTTTCAGGTACAAAATGACTTTCTCGCTGAGAAAATGCCAAAAAGCGGATTTCTGTCATAACATTGATTTACCTTCTGATTTTTTAAGGCAAGCTATTGAAAACGTTGGAAAATTGGAGAAAGGTGTCTATGTAGTTGATTTGAGGGACTCATTTCATTATTGGACTCACCAAACCACTTACAGTGTTTCAGGTACAAAATGACTGTTTCTCGCTGAGAAAATGCCAAAAAGCGGATTTCTGTCATAACATTGATTTACCTTCTGATTTTTCAAGGCAAGCTATTGAAAATGTCGGAAAATTGGAGAAAGGAGTCTATGTAGTTGATTTGAGAGACTCATTTCATTATTGGACTCACCAAACCACTTACAGTGTTTCAGGTACAAAATGACTGTTTCTCGCTGAGAAAATGCCAAAAAGCGGATTTCTGTCATAACATTGATTTACCTTCTTATTTTTTAAGGCAAGCTATTGAAAACGTTAGAAAATTGGAGAAAGGAGTCTATGTAGTTGATTTGAGAGACTCATTTCATTATTGGACTCACCAAACCACTTACAGTGTTTCAGGTTCAAAATGACTGTTTCTCGCTGAGAAACTGCCAAAAAGCGGATTTCTGTAATAACATTGTTTCAAGTGTCTGAGAGAGCTTAGCAAGGGGCCTCGCATTGACCATTACTTCCTTAGAGGTAGGGCAAATCAGTCGAGTGAAGCCCAATGGCAGGATATTCACCACAGTCCACAGGGTATCAGAACCCCAGACGAAGCTCAATCAACCACAGATCCATTTATGAACATCAGCCCAGAGCCCATCCAGCCACAGACAGCAGTAGAGCGGAGGCTGACTGGACGAAAACCTCAAATCTTGTGGCCTAAATCCTGTCAGAAAAAGGAGTGGGAAACCACAGACACAGACCTCGTCCACCTTTTAGAAGGTCTGAAAGGGGGTGTGGATAAAAAACTGGACAAGATCGGAGAGATCATTTATAGCTATGGAGCAGAGAGATTTGGTGTGAAACGTGAGAACTTGCAGACACAGAAGGAACCATCTGCTCATCTCAAGTCCAGGAGACAACAAGAGATTCAGAGACTCGTGAAAGAAAGGAGGTGCCTGAGGAAACAATGGAAGAAGGCCACGGAAGTGGAAAGGAAAGGCCTTGGGGCACTACAGGGCGACATCAAGCAGCGTCTGGCAGCACTGCGAAGAGCAGAATGCCTGAGAAGGCAACATAAGAAGAGAGAGCGAACGAGGACTGCCTTCTACAGAGATCCCTATAAATTTGTTAAGGACCTCTTTGTCAGGGAGAAATCTGGGACCCTCAAAGTACCCATAAGAGAACTGGAAGAACATCTTCGGAAGACCTACTCCGACAAACAGAGGCATGTGCCAGCCAGCATTCCGGAGGATATGCCACCCATCCAACCACCTGAGCACCAGATGGAAACAAGGCCCCCCACATGGAGCGAAGTTGAGAGCACAGTAAAACGGGCAAGAACAGCTTCAGCCCCGGGGCCCAACGGCATTCCATACAGGGTGTATAAGAACACGCCAGGCATCTTGAAATACCTCTGGAAGCTTATGAAAGTGGCATGGGAAAAAGGAATGATACCAAAGGCATGGCGACGGGCAGGAGGGATCCTGATTCCCAAAGAGAAGAATTCCTCAACCATCGAGCAGTTTCGCCAGATCAGCCTTCTCAATGTGGAAGGAAAGATTTTCTTCAGTGTCGTGGCCCGTAGGCTCTCAGCATTCCTGCTGGCGAACAACTTTGTTGACACCTCAGTGCAAAAGGCAGGGATAAGTGGGTTCTCAGGTTACTTGGAACACACAAATGTCATCGGGCACCAAGTACAGACGGCCAAGAAGGAGAAGAAAGACCTGCATGTGGTGTTTTTAGATCTTGCCAATGCCTTCGGGTCAGTGCCTCATGAGATCTTGTGGACAGCGTTCAACTTCTTTCAAGTGCCAGAGGGCATCACAAGTCTAGTCAAAGCCTACTTCCAGGATCTCCAATTCTGTGTTACAGCACAGGATAGTACAACTGCCTGGCAGCACCTTGAGATAGGCATTATGGCGGGCTGCACCATCTCGCCACTGGTGTTTACAATGGCAATGGAGCTACTTATTCGTGCATCACGATGGGTGGTTGGAGGAGAACGATTGAAGAGCGGGCTCCGTCTTCCCCCAATCAGGGCGTACATGGACGACATGACGACAATAACAACAACGGTCGCATGTACCAAACGTCTGCTGGAGAAACTCCGGGGAAACATCAAATGGGCACGAATGGAGATTAAACCCAGCAAATCCCGTAGCATCTCCATTGTCAAAGGTAAGCTCACCAATGCAAGGTTCTATGTGGACGACCAGCCAATCCCAACAGTTCTGGAGAAGCCTATCAAAAGCCTTGGCCGATGGTATAGCGCAGAACTTAAAGACTCTGAGCAGGTGGAACAACTCAGGCAGGATACAATCAGCGGCCTCAAGCAGATTAACAACACTGCTCTCCCTGGAAAATTGAAGCTATGGTGCTTTAAGTTTGGGCTGCTACCTCGCCTCATGTGGCCAATTTCCATCTATGAGGTCACCTTATCTCATGTCAATCGGCTTGAGAGACTGGTGAATGCCCAAGTGAGGAAGTGGCTTGGACTGCCGAGATGCCTTTCCAGCATAGGCCTGTATGGCAATGGAGTGCTCTCCCTTCCAATCTCAAGCCTGGTGGAGGAGTACAAATGTGCCAAAACAAGGGTGGAAATGACTCTTACAGAATCCCGGGACCCATGCGTCAGAGATGCGGCTCCAAACATGGCAACAGGGAGGAAATGGAAACCATCTGCAGCAGTAGCAGTGGCAAAGACCACCCTCAGACACCGGGATATAGTGGGACGAGTCCAACATGGCAGAGGGGGTCTTGGCCTGGAAGCAACAACACCCGCTTGGCAAAAGGCTACTCCGTCTGAACGGCGACACATGGTGGTTGAGGAGGTGCGCAACCAGGGGGAGGCAGCCAGGTGTGCCAAGGCAGTCTCCCAAGCCCAGCAAGGACGCTGGATGAGGTGGGAGGGTGTGGAGAGGAGGAAAATCACGTGGAATGAGATGTGGAGCATGGAGGCTAATAGGCTCAGCTTCATCATCAGAGCCACTTATGATGTCCTGCCCTCTCCAACCAACCTACATCTCTGGTATGGAGAGGACCGGGCCTGCCTGCAGTGTGCAGCCCCAGCAACCCTCAAACACATCCTGGTGGGTTGCAAGACCAGCCTGACTCAAGGAAGATACACCTGGCGCCATAACCAAGGGTTGAAGGGCTTGGCTGCCGAACTTGAGGACAAGAGGGTCACCATCAACGCCATGCCTTTCAAAACCCAGACCACCCTCCCACGGAAGACAACATTCGTCCGACAAGGGGAGAAACGGAGAACCAAGCCATCACCTCCAAACTCAGGCCCACTGGACACAGCCCGGGATTGGGAAATGCGGGTAGACCTCAGCCAGAGGCTCACTTTCCCGCCAGAAATCGCAGCAACCAACCTGCGCCCAGATTTGGTCCTCTGGTCCAAGTCCTGCCGGCGTGTCTTCATTGTGGAGCTGACTGTCCCGTGGGAGGATAACATCGACGAAGCATTCGAAAGAAAAACGCTGCGTTATGCTAACCTAGCAGCTGATGCTGAGGCGCGGGGATGGAACGTAAAGGTGTGGCCAGTGGAGGTTGGCTGCCGAGGCTTTGTAGCCAGGTCCACCACACGGCTCCTGAAGGAAGTTGGGATCAGAGGACAGGCCCAGCGGAAGGCAATAAAAGAACTTGCCAAAGCAGCCGAACGGAGCAGTCACTGGCTGTGGCTGAAACGGAGGGATGCAACATGGGCTGTTTGATGACCACGGGGTGCCACCATATGACACACACCCAGGTCTGATCAGCCTGTGGCAGGCCAACCTTGGAAGAGGGTGTATTGTGTTAAGAGGCCGAAACACCTGATGAAGACAAGGCACACAACTGATGACGTGTAGATTTGGTGGTGCCCCGCGATCCTGTCCAAACTCCACCCCACAGTCATGTCCGATAGGAGTTATCGTGCTGATATATTTTAGGGATATTAACAGCTAGTCCTATTAAGAATCCTACCTTCTGATTTTTTAAGGCAAGCTATTGAAAACGTCAGAAAATTGGAGAAAGGAGTCTATGTAGTTGATTTGAGAGACTCATTTCATTATTGGACTCACCAAACCACTTACAGTGTTTCAGGTACAAAATGACTGTTTCTCGCTGAGAAAATGCCAAAAGGCGGATTTCTGTCATAACATTGATTTACCTTCTGATTTTTTAAGGCAAGCTATTGAAAACGTTGGAAAATTGGAGAAAGGTGTCTATGTAGTTGATTTGAGGGACTCATTTCATTATTGGACTCACCAAACCACTTACAGTGTTTCAGGTACAAAATGACTGTTTCTCGCTGAGAAAATGCCAAAAAGCGGATTTCTGTCATAACATTGATTTACCTTCTGATTTTTCAAGGCAAGCTATTGAAAATGTCGGAAAATTGGAGAAAGGAGTCTATGTAGTTGATTTGAGAGACTCATTTCATTATTGGACTCACCAAACCACTTACAGTGTTTCAGGTACAAAATGACTGTTTCTCGCTGAGAAAATGCCAAAAAGCGGATTTCTGTCATAACATTGATTTACCTTCTTATTTTTTAAGGCAAGCTATTGAAAACGTCAGAAAATTGGAGAAAGGTGTCTATGTAGTTGATTTGAGAGACTCATTTCATTATTGGACTCACCAAACCACTTACAGTGTTTCAGGTACAAAATGACTGTTTCTCGCTGAGAAAATGCCAAAAAGCGGATTTCTGTCATAACATTGATTTACCTTCTGATTTTTCAAGGCAAGCTATTGAAAATGTCGGAAAATTGGAGAAAGGAGTCTATGTAGTTGATTTGAGAGACTCATTTCATTATTGGACTCACCAAACCACTTACAGTGTTTCTGGTACAAAATGACTGTTTCTCGCTGAGAAAATGCCAAAAAGCGGATTTCTGTCATAACATTGATTTACCTTCTGATTTTTTAAGGCAAGCTATTGAAAACGTTAGAAAATTGGAGAAAGGAGTCTATGTAGTTGATTTGAGAGACTCATTTCATTATTGGACTCACCAAACCACTTACAGTGTTTCAGGTACAAAATGACTGTTTCTCGCTGAGAAAATGCCAAAAAGCGGATTTCTGTCATAACATTGATTTACCTTCTGATTTTTCAAGGCAAGCTATTGAAAATGTCGGAAAATTGGAGAAAGGAGTCTATGTAGTTGATTTGAGAGACTCATTTCATTATTGGACTCACCAAACCACTTACAGTGTTTCAGGTACAAAATGACTGTTTCTCGCTGAGAAAATGCCAAAAAGCGGATTTCTGTCATAACATTGATTTACCTTCTGATTTTTTAAGGCAAGCTATTGAAAACGTTAGAAAATTGGAGAAAGGTGTCTATGTAGTTGATTTGAGAGACTCATTTCATTATTGGATTCACCAAACCACTTACAGTGTTTCAGGTACAAAATGACTGTTTCTCGCTGAGAAAATGCCAAAAAGCGGATTTCTGTCATAACATTGATTTACCTTCTGATTTTTCAAGGCAAGCTATTGAAAACGTCATAAAATTGGAGAAAGGAGTCTATGTAGTTGATTTGAGAGACTCATTTCATTATTGGACTCACCAAACCACTTACAGTGTTTCAGGTACAAAATGACTGTTTCTCGCTGAGAAAATGCCAAAAAGGGGATTTCTGTCATAACATTGATTTACCTTCTGATTTTTCAAGGCAAGCTATTGAAAACGTCATAAAATTGGAGAAAGGAGTCTATGTAGTTGATTTGAGAGACTCATTTCATTATTGGACTCACCAAACCACTTACAGTGTTTCAGGTACAAAATGACTGTTTCTCGCTGAGAAAATGCCAAAAAGCGGATTTCTGTCATAACATTGATTTACCTTCTGATTTTTTAAGGCAAGCTATTGAAAACGTTAGAAAATTGGAGAAAGGTGTCTATGTAGTTGATTTGAGAGACTCATTTCATTATTGGACTCTCCAAACCGCTTACAGTGTTTCAGGTACAAAATGACTGTTTCTCGCTGAGAAAATGCCAAAAAGCGGATTTCTGTCATAACATTGATTTACCTTCTTATTTTTTAAGGCAAGCTATTGAAAACGTTAGAAAATTGGAGAAAGGTGTCTATGTAGTTGATCTGAGAGACTCATTTCATTATTGGACTCACCAAACCACTTACAGTGTTTCAGGTACAAAATGACTGTTTCTCGCTGAGAAAATGCCAAAAAGCGGATTTCTGTCATAACATTGATTTACCTTCTGATTTTTCAAGGCAAGCTATTGAAAACGTCATAAAATTGGAGAAAGGAGTCTATGTAGTTGATTTGAGAGACTCATTTCATTATTGGACTCACCAAACCACTTACAGTGTTTCAGGTACAAAATGACTGTTTCTCGCTGAGAAAATGCCAAAAAGCGGATTTCTGTCATAACATTGATTTACCTTCTGATTTTTCAAGGCAAGCTATTGAAAATGTCGGAAAATTGGAGAAAGGAGTCTATGTAGTTGATTTGAGAGACTCATTTCATTATTGGACTCACCAAACCACTTACAGTGTTTCAGGTACAAAATGACTGTTTCTCGCTGAGAAAATGCCAAAAAGCGGATTTCTGTCATAACATTGATTTACCTTCTGATTTTTTAAGGCAAGCTATTGAAAACGTTAGAAAATTGGAGAAAGGTGTCTATGTAGTTGATTTGAGAGACTCATTTCATTATTGGATTCACCAAACCACTTACAGTGTTTCAGGTACAAAATGACTGTTTCTCGCTGAGAAAATGCCAAAAAGCGGATTTCTGTCATAACATTGATTTACCTTCTGATTTTTCAAGGCAAGCTATTGAAAACGTCATAAAATTGGAGAAAGGAGTCTATGTAGTTGATTTGAGAGACTCATTTCATTATTGGACTCACCAAACCACTTACAGTGTTTCAGGTACAAAATGACTGTTTCTCGCTGAGAAAATGCCAAAAAGCGGATTTCTGTCATAACATTGATTTACCTTCTGATTTTTCAAGGCAAGCTATTGAAAACGTCATAAAATTGGAGAAAGGAGTCTATGTAGTTGATTTGAGAGACTCATTTCATTATTGGACTCACCAAACCACTTACAGTGTTTCAGGTACAAAATGACTGTTTCTCGCTGAGAAAATGCCAAAAAGCGGATTTCTGTCATAACATTGATTTACCTTCTGATTTTTTAAGGCAAGCTATTGAAAACGTTAGAAAATTGGAGAAAGGTGTCTATGTAGTTGATTTGAGAGACTCATTTCATTATTGGACTCTCCAAACCGCTTACAGTGTTTCAGGTACAAAATGACTGTTTCTCGCTGAGAAAATGCCAAAAAGCGGATTTCTGTCATAACATTGATTTACCTTCTTATTTTTTAAGGCAAGCTATTGAAAACGTTAGAAAATTGGAGAAAGGTGTCTATGTAGTTGATCTGAGAGACTCATTTCATTATTGGACTCACCAAACCACTTACAGTGTTTCAGGTACAAAATGACTGTTTCTCGCTGAGAAAATGCCAAAAAGCGGATTTCTGTCATAACATTGATTTACCTTCTGATTTTTCAAGGCAAGCTATTGAAAACGTCATAAAATTGGAGAAAGGAGTCTATGTAGTTGATTTGAGAGACTCATTTCATTATTGGACTCACCAAACCACTTACAGTGTTTCAGGTACAAAATGACTGTTTCTCGCTGAGAAAATGCCAAAAAGCGGATTTCTGTCATAACATTGATTTACCTTCTGATTTTTTAAGGCAAGCTATTGAAAACATTAGAAAATTGGAGAAAGGAGTCTATGTAGTTGATTTGAGAGACTCATTTCATTATTGGACTCACCAAACCACTTACAGTGTTTCAGGTACAAAATGACTGTTTCTCGCTGAGAAAATGCCAAAAAGCGGATTTCTGTCATAACATTGATTTACCTTCTGATTTTTTAAGGCAAGCTATTGAAAACGTTAGAAAATTGGAGAAAGGTGTCTATGTAGTTGATTTGAGAGACTCATTTCATTATTGGACTCTCCAAACCGCTTACAGTGTTTCAGGTACAAAATGACTGTCTCTCGCTGAGAAAATGCCAAAAAGCGGATTTCTGTCATAACATTGATTTACCTTCTGATTTTTTAAGGCAAGCTATTGAAAACGTTAGAAAATTGGAGAAAGGAGTCTATGTAGTTGATTTGAGAGACTCATTTCATTATTGGACTCACCAAACCACTTACAGTGTTTCAGGTACAAAATGACTGTTTCTCGCTGAGAAAATGCCAAAAAGCGGATTTCTGTCATGACATTGATTTACCTTCTGATTTTTCAAGGCAAGCTATTGAAAATGTCGGAAAATTGGAGAAAGGAGTCTATGTAGTTGATTTGAGAGACTCATTTCATTATTGGACTCACCAAACCACTTACAGTGTTTCAGGTACAAAATGACTGTTTCTCGCTGAGAAAATGCCAAAAAGCGGATTTCTGTCATAACATTGATTTACCTTCTGATTTTTTAAGGCAAGCTATTGAAAACGTTAGAACATTGGAGAAAGGTGTCTATGTAGTTGATTTGAGAGACTCATTTCATTATTGGACTCACCAAACCACTTACAGTGTTTCAGGTAAAAAATGACTGTTTCTCGCTGAGAAAATGCCAAAAAGCGGATTTCTGTCATAACATTGATTTACCTTCTGATTTTTCAAGGCAAGCTATTGAAAACGTCATAAAATTGGAGAAAGGAGTCTATGTAGTTGATTTGAGAGACTCATTTCATTATTGGACTCACCAAACCACTTACAGTGTTTCAGGTACAAAATGACTGTTTCTCGCTGAGAAAATGCCAAAAAGCGGATTTCTGTCATAACATTGATTTACCTTCTGATTTTTTAAGGCAAGCTATTGAAAACGTTAGAAAATTGGAGAAAGGTGTCTATGTAGTTGATTTGAGAGACTCATTTCATTATTGGACTCTCCAAACCGCTTACAGTGTTTCAGGTACAAAATGACTGTCTCTCGCTGAGAAAATGCCAAAAAGCGGATTTCTGTCATAACATTGATTTACCTTCTGATTTTTTAAGGCAAGCTATTGAAAACGTTAGAAAATTGGAGAAAGGAGTCTATGTAGTTGATTTGAGAGACTCATTTCATTATTGGACTCACCAAACCACTTACAGTGTTTCAGGTACAAAATGACTGTTTCTCGCTGAGAAAATGCCAAAAAGCGGATTTCTGTCATGACATTGATTTACCTTCTGATTTTTCAAGGCAAGCTATTGAAAATGTCGGAAAATTGGAGAAAGGAGTCTATGTAGTTGATTTGAGAGACTCATTTCATTATTGGACTCACCAAACCACTTACAGTGTTTCAGGTACAAAATGACTGTTTCTCGCTGAGAAAATGCCAAAAAGCGGATTTCTGTCATAACATTGATTTACCTTCTGATTTTTTAAGGCAAGCTATTGAAAACGTTAGAACATTGGAGAAAGGTGTCTATGTAGTTGATTTGAGAGACTCATTTCATTATTGGACTCACCAAACCACTTACAGTGTTTCAGGTACAAAATGACTGTTTCTCGCTGAGAAAATGCCAAAAAGCGGATTTCTGTCATAACATTGATTTACCTTCTGATTTTTCAAGGCAAGCTATTGAAAACGTCATAAAATTGGAGAAAGGAGTCTATGTAGTTGATTTGAGAGACTCATTTCATTATTGGACTCACCAAACCACTTACAGTGTTTCAGGTACAAAATGACTGTTTCTCGCTGAGAAAATGCCAAAAAGCGGATTTCTGTCATAACATTGATTTACCTTCTGATTTTTTAAGGCAAGCTATTGAAAACGTTAGAAAATTGGAGAAAGGTGTCTATGTAGTTGATCTGAGAGACTCATTTCATTATTGGACTCACCAAACCACTTACAGTGTTTCAGGTACAAAATGACTGTTTCTCGCTGAGAAAATGCCAAAAAGCGGATTTCTGTCATAACATTGATTTACCTTCTGTTTTTTCAAGGCAAGCTATTGAAAACGTCATAAAATTGGAGAAAGGAGTCTATGTAGTTGATTTGAGAGACTCATTTCATTATTGGACTCACCAAACCACTTACAGTGTTTCAGGTACAAAATGACTGTTTCTCGCTGAGAAAATGCCAAAAAGCGGATTTCTGTCATAACATTGATTTACCTTCTGATTTTTTAAGGCAAGCTATTGAAAACGTTAGAAAATTGGAGAAAGGTGTCTATGTAGTTGATTTGAGAGACTCATTTCATTATTGGACTCTCCAAACCGCTTACAGTGTTTCAGGTACAAAATGACTGTTTCTCGCTGAGAAAAGGCCAAAAAGCGGATTTCTGTCATAACATTGATTTACCTTCTGATTTTTTAAGGCAAGCTATTGAAAACGTTAGAAAATTGGAGAAAGGTGTCTATGTAGTTGATTTGAGAGACTCATTTCATTATTGGACTCACCAAACCACTTACAGTGTTTCAGGTACAAAATGACTGTTTTTCGCTGAGAAAATGCCAAAAAGCGGATTTCTGTCATAACATTGATTTACCTTCTGATTTTTCAAGGCAAGCTATTGAAAACGTCATAAAATTGGAGAAAGGAGTCTATGTAGTTGATTTGAGAGACTCATTTCATTATTGGACTCACCAAACCACTTACAGTGTTTCAGGTACAAAATGACTGTTTCTCGCTGAGAAAATGCCAAAAAGCGGATTTCTGTCATAACATTGATTTACCTTCTGATTTTTTAAGGCAAGCTATTGAAAACGTTAGAAAATTGGAGAAAGGTGTCTATGTAGTTGATTTGAGATACTCATTTCATTATTGGACTCTCCAAACCGCTTACAGTGTTTCAGGTACAAAATGACTGTTTCTCGCTGAGAAAATGCCAAAAAGCGGATTTCTGTCATAACATTGATTTACCTTCTTATTTTTTAAGGCAAGCTATTGAAAACGTTAGAAAATTGGAGAAAGGTGTCTATGTAGTTGATCTGAGAGACTCATTTCATTATTGGACTCACCAAACCACTTACAGTGTTTCAGGTACAAAATGACTGTTTCTCGCTGAGAAAATGCCAAAAAGCGGATTTCTGTCATAACATTGATTTACCTTCTGATTTTTCAAGGCAAGCTATTGAAAACGTCATAAAATTGGAGAAAGGAGTCTATGTAGTTGATTTGAGAGACTCATTTCATTATTGGACTCACCAAACCACTTACAGTGTTTCAGGTACAAAATGACTGTTTCTCGCTGAGAAAATGCCAAAAAGCGGATTTCTGTCATAACATTGATTTACCTTCTGATTTTTTAAGGCAAGCTATTGAAAACATTAGAAAATTGGAGAAAGGAGTCTATGTAGTTGATTTGAGAGACTCATTTCATTATTGGACTCACCAAACCACTTACAGTGTTTCAGGTACAAAATGACTGTTTCTCGCTGAGAAAATGCCAAAAAGCGGATTTCTGTCATAACATTGATTTACCTTCTGATTTTTTAAGGCAAGCTATTGAAAACGTTAGAAAATTGGAGAAAGGTGTCTATGTAGTTGATTTGAGAGACTCATTTCATTATTGGACTCTCCAAACCGCTTACAGTGTTTCAGGTACAAAATGACTGTCTCTCGCTGAGAAAATGCCAAAAAGCGGATTTCTGTCATAACATTGATTTACCTTCTTATTTTTTAAGGCAAGCTATTGAAAACGTTAGAAAATTGGAGAAAGGTGTCTATGTAGTTGATCTGAGAGACTCATTTCATTATTGGACTCACCAAACCACTTACAGTGTTTCAGGTACAAAATGACTGTTTCTCGCTGAGAAAATGCCAAAAAGCGGATTTCTGTCATAACATTGATTTACCTTCTGATTTTTCAAGGCAAGCTATTGAAAACGTCATAAAATTGGAGAAAGGAGTCTATGTAGTTGATTTGAGAGACTCATTTCATTATTGGACTCACCAAACCACTTACAGTGTTTCAGGTACAAAATGACTGTTTCTCGCTGAGAAAATGCCAAAAAGCGGATTTCTGTCATAACATTGATTTACCTTCTTATTTTTTAAGGCAAGCTATTGAAAACGTCAGAAAATTGGAGAAAGGTGTCTATGTAGTTGATTTGAGAGACTCATTTCATTATTGGACTCACCAAACCACTTACAGTGTTTCAGGTACAAAATGACTGTTTCTCGCTGAGAAAATGCCAAAAAGCGGATTTCTGTCATAACATTGATTTACCTTCTGATTTTTCAAGGCAAGCTATTGAAAACGTCATAAAATTGGAGAAAGGAGTCTATGTAGTTGATTTGAGAGACTCATTTCATTATTGGACTCACCAAACCACTTACAGTGTTTCAGGTACAAAATGACTGTTTCTCGCTGAGAAAATGCCAAAAAGCGGATTTCTGTCATAACATTGATTTACCTTCTGATTTTTCAAGGCAAGCTATTGAAAACGTCATAAAATTGGAGAAAGGAGTCTATGTAGTTGATTTGAGAGACTCATTTCATTATTGGACTCACCAAACCACTTACAGTGTTTCAGGTACAAAATGACTGTTTCTCGCTGAGAAAATGCCAAAAAGCGGATTTCTGTCATAACATTGATTTACCTTCTGATTTTTTAAGGCAAGCTATTGAAAACGTTAGAAAATTGGAGAAAGGTGTCTATGTAGTTGATTTGAGATACTCATTTCATTATTGGACTCTCCAAACCGCTTACAGTGTTTCAGGTACAAAATGACTGTTTCTCGCTGAGAAAATGCCAAAAAGCGGATTTCTGTCATAACATTGATTTACCTTCTGATTTTTCAAGGCAAGCTATTGAAAACGTCATAAAATTGGAGAAAGGAGTCTATGTAGTTGATTTGAGAGACTCATTTCATTATTGGACTCACCAAACCACTTACAGTGTTTCAGGTACAAAATGACTGTTTCTCGCTGAGAAAATGCCAAGAAGCGGATTTCTGTCATAACATTGATTTACCTTCTGATTTTTTAAGGCAAGCTATTGAAAACGTTAGAAAATTGGAGAAAGGTGTCTATGTAGTTGATTTGAGAGACTCATTTCATTATTGGACTCTCCAAACCGCTTACAGTGTTTCAGGTACAAAATGACTGTTTCTCGCTGAGAAAATGCCAAAAAGCGGATTTCTGTCATAACATTGATTTACCTTCTTATTTTTTTAAGGCAAGCTATTGAAAACGTTAGAAAATTGGAGAAAGGTGTCTATGTAGTTGATTTGAGAGACTCATTTCATTATTGGACTCACCAAACCACTTACAGTGTTTCAGGTACAAAATGACTGTTTCTCGCTGAGAAAATGCCAAAAAGCGGATTTCTGTCATAACATTGATTTACCTTCTGATTTTTCAAGGCAAGCTATTGAAAACGTCATAAAATTGGAGAAAGGAGTCTATGTAGTTGATTTGAGAGACTCATTTCATTATTGGACTCACCAAACCACTTACAGTGTTTCAGGTACAAAATGACTGTTTCTCGCTGAGAAAATGCCAAAAAGCGGATTTCTGTCATAACATTGATTTACCTTCTGATTTTTTAAGGCAAGCTATTGAAAACGTTAGAAAATTGGAGAAAGGTGTCTATGTAGTTGATTTGAGAGACTCATTTCATTATTGGACTCTCCAAACCGCTTACAGTGTTTCAGGTACAAAATGACTGTTTCTCGCTGAGAAAATACCAAAAAGCGGATTTCTGTCATAACATTGATTTACCTTCTGATTTTTTAAGGCAAGCTATTGAAAACGTTAGAACATTGGAGAAAGGTGTCTATGTAGTTGATTTGAGAGACTCATTTCATTATTGGACTCACCAAACCACTTACAGTGTTTCAGGTCCAAAATGACTGTTTCTCGCTGAGAAAATGCCAAAAAGCGGATTTCTGTCATAACATTGATTTACCTTCTGATTTTTCAAGGCAAGCTATTGAAAACGTCATAAAATTGGAGAAAGGAGTCTATGTAGTTGATTTGAGAGACTCATTTCATTATTGGACTCACCAAACCACTTACAGTGTTTCAGGTACAAAATGACTGTTTCTCGCTGAGAAAATGCCAAGAAGCGGATTTCTGTCATAACATTGATTTACCTTCTGATTTTTTAAGGCAAGCTATTGAAAACGTTAGAAAATTGGAGAAAGGTGTCTATGTAGTTGATTTGAGAGACTCATTTCATTATTGGACTCTCCAAACCGCTTACAGTGTTTCAGGTACAAAATGACTGTTTCTCGCTGAGAAAATGCCAAAAAGCGGATTTCTGTCATAACATTGATTTACCTACTGATTTTTCAAGGCAAGCTATTGAAAACGTCATAAAATTGGAGAAAGGAGTCTATGTAGTTGATTTGAGAGACTCATTTCATTATTGGACTCACCAAACCACTTACAGTGTTTCAGGTACAAAATGACTGTTTCTCGCTGAGAAAATGCCAAAAAGCGGATTTCTGTCATAACATTGATTTACCTTCTGATTTTTTAAGGCAAGCTATTGAACACGTTAGAAAATTGGAGAAAGGTGTCTATGTAGTTGATTTGAGAGACTCATTTCATTATTGGACTCTCCAAACCGCCTACAGTGTTTCAGGTACAAAATGACTGTTTCTCGCTGAGAAAATACCAAAAAGCGGATTTCTGTCATAACATTTATTTACCTTCTTATTTTATAAGGCAAGCTATTGAAAACGTTAGAAAATTGGAGAAAGGTGTCTATGTAGTTGATTTGAGAGACTCATTTCATTATTGGACTCTCCAAACCGCTTACAGTGTTTCAGGTACAAAATGACTGTTTCTCGCTGAGAAAATACCAAAAAGCGGATTTCTGTCATAACATTGATTTACCTTCTTATTTTATAAGGCAAGCTATTGAAAACGTTAGAAAATTGGAGAAAGGTGTCTATGTAGTTGATTTGAGATACTCATTTCATTATTGGACTCACCAAACCACTTACAGTGTTTCAGGTACAAAATGACTGTTTCTCGCTGAGAAAATGCCAAAAAGCGGATTTCTGTCATAACATTGATTTACCTTCTGATTTTTCAAGGCAAGCTATTGAAAACGTCATAAAATTGGAGAAAGGAGTCTATGTAGTTGATTTGAGAGACTCATTTCATTATTGGACTCTCCAAACCGCCTACAGTGTTTCAGGTACAAAATGACTGTTTCTCGCTGAGAAAATACCAAAAAGCGGATTTCTGTCATAACATTTATTTACCTTCTTATTTTATAAGGCAAGCTATTGAAAACGTTAGAAAATTGGAGAAAGGTGTCTATGTAGTTGATTTGAGAGACTCATTTCATTATTGGACTCTCCAAACCGCTTACAGTGTTTCAGGTACAAAATGACTGTTTCTCGCTGAGAAAATACCAAAAAGCGGATTTCTGTCATAACATTGATTTACCTTCTTATTTTATAAGGCAAGCTATTGAAAACGTTAGAAAATTGGAGAAAGGTGTCTATGTAGTTGATTTGAGATACTCATTTCATTATTGGACTCACCAAACCACTTACAGTGTTTCAGGTACAAAATGACTGTTTCTCGCTGAGAAAATGCCAAAAAGCGGATTTCTGTCATAACATTGATTTACCTTCTGATTTTTCAAGGCAAGCTATTGAAAACGTCATAAAATTGGAGAAAGGAGTCTATGTAGTTGATTTGAGAGACTCATTTCATTATTGGACTCACCAAACCACTTACAGTGTTTCAGGTACAAAATGACTGTTTCTCGCTGAGAAAATGCCAAAAAGCGGATTTCTGTCATAACATTGATTTACCTTCTGATTTTTTAAGGCAAGCTATTGAAAACGTTGGAAAATTGGAGAAAGGTGTCTATGTAGTTGATTTGAGGGACTCATTTCATTATTGGACTCACCAAACCACTTACAGTGTTTCAGGTACAAAATGACTGTTTCTCGCTGAGAAAATGCCAAAAAGCGGATTTGTGTCATAACATTGATTTACCTTCTGATTTTTCAAGGCAAGCTATTGAAAATGTCGGAAAATTGGAGAAAGGAGTCTATATAGTTGATTTGAGAGACTCATTTCATTATTGGACTCACCAAACCACTTACAGTGTTTCAGGTACAAAATGACTGTTTCTCGCTGAGAAAATGCCAAAAAGCGGATTTCTGTCATAACATTGATTTACCTTCTGATTTTTCAAGGCAAGCTATTGAAAACGTCATAAAATTGGAGAAAGGAGTCTATGTAGTTGATTTGAGAGACTCATTTCATTATTGGACTCACCAAACCACTTACAGTGTTTCAGGTACAAAATGACTGTTTCTCGCTGAGAAAATGCCAAAAAGCGGATTTGTGTCATAACATTGATTTACCTTCTGATTTTTCAAGGCAAGCTATTGAAAATGTCGGAAAATTGGAGAAAGGAGTCTATATAGTTGATTTGAGAGACTCATTTCATTATTGGACTCACCAAACCACTTACAGTGTTTCAGGTACAAAATGACTGTTTCTCGCTGAGAAAATGCCAAAAAGCGGATTTCTGTCATAACATTGATTTACCTTCTTATTTTTTAAGGCAAGCTATTGAAAACGTTGGAAAATTGGAGAAAGGTGTCTATGTAGTTGATTTGAGGGACTCATTTCATTATTGGACTCACCAAACCACTTACAGTGTTTCAGGTACAAAATGACTGTTTCTCGCTGAGAAAATGCCAAAAAGCGGATTTCTGTCATAACATTGATTTACCTTCAGATTTTTTAAGGCAAGCTATTGAAAACGTTGGAAAATTGGAGAAAGGTGTCTATGTAGTTGATTTGAGGGACTCATTTCATTATTGGACTCACCAAACCACTTACAGTGTTTCAGGTACAAAATGACTGTTTCTCGCTGAGAAAATGCCAAAAAGCGGATTTGTGTCATAACATTGATTTACCTTCTGATTTTTCAAGGCAAGCTATTGAAAATGTCGGAAAATTGGAGAAAGGAGTCTATATAGTTGATTTGAGGGACTCATTTCATTATTGGACTCACCAAACCACTTACAGTGTTTCAGGTACAAAATGACTGTTTCTCGCTGAGAAAATGCCAAAAAGCGGATTTCTGTCATAACATTGATTTACCTTCTTATTTTTTAAGGCAAGCTATTGAAAACGTTAGAAAATTGGAGAAAGGAGTCTATGTAGTTGATTTGAGAGACTCATTTCATTATTGGACTCACCAAACCACTTACAGTGTTTCAGGTACAAAATGACTGTTTCTCGCTGAGAAAATGCCAAAAAGCGGATTTCTGTCATAACATTGATTTACCTTCTGATTTTTTAAGGCAAGCTATTGAAAACGTCAGAAAATTGGAGAAAGGTGTCTATGTAGTTGATTTGAGGGACTCATTTCATTATTGGACTCACCAAACCACTTACAGTGTTTCAGGTACAAAATGACTGTTTCTCGCTGAGAAAATGCCAAAAAGCGGATTTCTGTCATAACATTGATTTACCTTCTGATTTTTTAAGGCAAGCTATTGAAAACGTTTGAAAATTGGAGAAAGGAGTCTATGTAGTTGATTTGAGAGACTCATTTCATTATTGGACTCACCAAACCACTTACAGTGTTTCAGGTACAAAATGACTGTTTCTCGCTGAGAAAATGCCAAAAAGCGGATTTCTGTCATAACATTGATTTACCTTCTGATTTTTTAAGGCAAGCTATTGAAAACGTTGGAAAATTGGAGAAAGGTGTCTATGTAGTTGATTTGAGGGATTCATTTCATTATTGGACTCACCAAACCACTTACAGTGTTTCAGGTACAAAATGACTGTTTCTCGCTGAGAAAATGCCAAAAAGCGGATTTCTGTCATAACATTGATTTACCTTCTGATTTTTCAAGGCAAGCTATTGAAAACGTCATAAAATTGGAGAAAGGAGTCTATGTAGTTGATTTGAGAGACTCATTTCATTATTGGACTCACCAAACCACTTACAGTGTTTCAGGTACAAAATGACTGTTTCTCGCTGAGAAAATGCCAAAAAGCGGATTTCTGTCATAACATTGATTTACCTTCTGATTTTTTAAGGCAAGCTATTGAAAACATTAGAAAATTGGAGAAAGGAGTCTATGTAGTTGATTTGAGAGACTCATTTCATTATTGGACTCACCAAACCACTTACAGTGTTTCAGGTACAAAATGACTGTTTCTCGCTGAGAAAATGCCAAAAAGCGGATTTCTGTCATAACATTGATTTACCTTCTGATTTTTTAAGGCAAGCTATTGAAAACGTTAGAAAATTGGAGAAAGGTGTCTATGTAGTTGATTTGAGAGACTCATTTCATTATTGGACTCTCCAAACCGCTTACAGTGTTTCAGGTACAAAATGACTGTCTCTCGCTGAGAAAATGCCAAAAAGCGGATTTCTGTCATAACATTGATTTACCTTCTTATTTTTTAAGGCAAGCTATTGAAAACGTTAGAAAATTGGAGAAAGGTGTCTATGTAGTTGATCTGAGAGACTCATTTCATTATTGGACTCACCAAACCACTTACAGTGTTTCAGGTACAAAATGACTGTTTCTCGCTGAGAAAATGCCAAAAAGCGGATTTCTGTCATAACATTGATTTACCTTCTGATTTTTCAAGGCAAGCTATTGAAAACGTCATAAAATTGGAGAAAGGAGTCTATGTAGTTGATTTGAGAGACTCATTTCATTATTGGACTCACCAAACCACTTACAGTGTTTCAGGTACAAAATGACTGTTTCTCGCTGAGAAAATGCCAAAAAGCGGATTTCTGTCATAACATTGATTTACCTTCTTATTTTTTAAGGCAAGCTATTGAAAACGTCAGAAAATTGGAGAAAGGTGTCTATGTAGTTGATTTGAGAGACTCATTTCATTATTGGACTCACCAAACCACTTACAGTGTTTCAGGTACAAAATGACTGTTTCTCGCTGAGAAAATGCCAAAAAGCGGATTTCTGTCATAACATTGATTTACCTTCTGATTTTTCAAGGCAAGCTATTGAAAACGTCATAAAATTGGAGAAAGGAGTCTATGTAGTTGATTTGAGAGACTCATTTCATTATTGGACTCACCAAACCACTTACAGTGTTTCAGGTACAAAATGACTGTTTCTCGCTGAGAAAATGCCAAAAAGCGGATTTCTGTCATAACATTGATTTACCTTCTGATTTTTCAAGGCAAGCTATTGAAAACGTCATAAAATTGGAGAAAGGAGTCTATGTAGTTGATTTGAGAGACTCATTTCATTATTGGACTCACCAAACCACTTACAGTGTTTCAGGTACAAAATGACTGTTTCTCGCTGAGAAAATGCCAAAAAGCGGATTTCTGTCATAACATTGATTTACCTTCTGATTTTTTAAGGCAAGCTATTGAAAACGTTAGAAAATTGGAGAAAGGTGTCTATGTAGTTGATTTGAGATACTCATTTCATTATTGGACTCTCCAAACCGCTTACAGTGTTTCAGGTACAAAATGACTGTTTCTCGCTGAGAAAATGCCAAAAAGCGGATTTCTGTCATAACATTGATTTACCTTCTGATTTTTCAAGGCAAGCTATTGAAAACGTCATAAAATTGGAGAAAGGAGTCTATGTAGTTGATTTGAGAGACTCATTTCATTATTGGACTCACCAAACCACTTACAGTGTTTCAGGTACAAAATGACTGTTTCTCGCTGAGAAAATGCCAAAAAGCGGATTTCTGTCATAACATTGATTTACCTTCTTATTTTTTAAGGCAAGCTATTGAAAACGTCAGAAAATTGGTGAAAGGTGTCTATGTAGTTGATTTGAGAGACTCATTTCATTATTGGACTCACCAAACCACTTACAGTGTTTCAGGTACAAAATGACTGTTTCTCGCTGAGAAAATGCCAAAAAGCGGATTTCTGTCATAACATTGATTTACCTTCTGATTTTTCAAGGCAAGCTATTGAAAACGTCATAAAATTGGAGAAAGGAGTCTATGTAGTTGATTTGAGAGACTCATTTCATTATTGGACTCACCAAACCACTTACAGTGTTTCAGGTACAAAATGACTGTTTCTCGCTGAGAAAATGCCAAAAAGCGGATTTCTGTCATAACATTGATTTACCTTCTGATTTTTCAAGGCAAGCTATTGAAAACGTCATAAAATTGGAGAAAGGAGTCTATGTAGTTGATTTGAGAGACTCATTTCATTATTGGACTCACCAAACCACTTACAGTGTTTCAGGTACAAAATGACTGTTTCTCGCTGAGAAAATGCCAAAAAGCGGATTTCTGTCATAACATTGATTTACCTTCTGATTTTTTAAGGCAAGCTATTGAAAACGTTAGAAAATTGGAGAAAGGAGTCTATGTAGTTGATTTGAGAGACTCATTTCATTATTGGACTCACCAAACCACTTACAGTGTTTCAGGTACAAAATGACTGTTTCTCGCTGAGAAAATGCCAAAAAGCGGATTTCTGTCATAACATTGATTTACCTTCTGATTTTTTAAGGCAAGCTATTGAAAACGTTAGAAAATTGGAGAAAGGTGTCTATGTAGTTGATTTGAGAGACTCATTTCATTATTGGACTCTCCAAACCGCTTACAGTGTTTCAGGTACAAAATGACTGTCTCTCGCTGAGAAAATGCCAAAAAGCGGATTTCTGTCATAACATTGATTTACCTTCTTATTTTTTAAGGCAAGCTATTGAAAACGTTAGAAAATTGGAGAAAGGTGTCTATGTAGTTGATCTGAGAGACTCATTTCATTATTGGACTCACCAAACCACTTACAGTGTTTCAGGTACAAAATGACTGTTTCTCGCTGAGAAAATGCCAAAAAGCGGATTTCTGTCATAACATTGATTTACCTTCTGATTTTTCAAGGCAAGCTATTGAAAACGTCATAAAATTGGAGAAAGGAGTCTATGTAGTTGATTTGAGAGACTCATTTCATTATTGGACTCACCAAACCACTTACAGTGTTTCAGGTACAAAATGACTGTTTCTCGCTGAGAAAATGCCAAAAAGCGGATTTCTGTCATAACATTGATTTACCTTCTGATTTTTTAAGGCAAGCTATTGAAAACGTTAGAAAATTGGAGAAAGGAGTCTATGTAGTTGATTTGAGAGACTCATTTCATTATTGGACTCACCAAACCACTTACAGTGTTTCAGGTACAAAATGACTGTTTCTCGCTGAGAAAATGCCAAAAAGCGGATTTCTGTCATAACATTGATTTACCTTCTGATTTTTCAAGGCAAGCTATTGAAAATGTCGGAAAATTGGAGAAAGGAGTCTATGTAGTTGATTTGAGAGACTCATTTCATTATTGGACTCACCAAACCACTTACAGTGTTTCAGGTACAAAATGACTGTTTCTCGCTGAGAAAATGCCAAAAAGCGGATTTCTGTCATAACATTGATTTACCTTCTGATTTTTTAAGGCAAGCTATTGAAAACGTTGGAAAATTGGAGAAAGGTGTCTATGTAGTTGATTTGAGGGACTCATTTCATTATTGGACTCACCAAACCACTTACAGTGTTTCAGGTACAAAATGACTGTTTCTCGCTGAGAAAATGCCAAAAAGCGGATTTGTGTCATAACATTGATTTACCTTCTGATTTTTCAAGGCAAGCTATTGAAAATGTCGGAAAATTGGAGAAAGGAGTCTATATAGTTGATTTGAGAGACTCATTTCATTATTGGACTCACCAAACCACTTACAGTGTTTCAGGTACAAAATGACTGTTTCTCGCTGAGAAAATGCCAAAAAGCGGATTTCTGTCATAACATTGATTTACCTTCTGATTTTTCAAGGCAAGCTATTGAAAACGTCATAAAATTGGAGAAAGGAGTCTATGTAGTTGATTTGAGAGACTCATTTCATTATTGGACTCACCAAACCACTTACAGTGTTTCAGGTACAAAATGACTGTTTCTCGCTGAGAAAATGCCAAAAAGCGGATTTGTGTCATAACATTGATTTACCTTCTGATTTTTCAAGGCAAGCTATTGAAAATGTCGGAAAATTGGAGAAAGGAGTCTATATAGTTGATTTGAGAGACTCATTTCATTATTGGACTCACCAAACCACTTACAGTGTTTCAGGTACAAAATGACTGTTTCTCGCTGAGAAAATGCCAAAAAGCGGATTTCTGTCATAACATTGATTTACCTTCTTATTTTTTAAGGCAAGCTATTGAAAACGTTGGAAAATTGGAGAAAGGTGTCTATGTAGTTGATTTGAGGGACTCATTTCATTATTGGACTCACCAAACCACTTACAGTGTTTCAGGTACAAAATGACTGTTTCTCGCTGAGAAAATGCCAAAAAGCGGATTTCTGTCATAACATTGATTTACCTTCAGATTTTTTAAGGCAAGCTATTGAAAACGTTGGAAAATTGGAGAAAGGTGTCTATGTAGTTGATTTGAGGGACTCATTTCATTATTGGACTCACCAAACCACTTACAGTGTTTCAGGTACAAAATGACTGTTTCTCGCTGAGAAAATGCCAAAAAGCGGATTTGTGTCATAACATTGATTTACCTTCTGATTTTTCAAGGCAAGCTATTGAAAATGTCGGAAAATTGGAGAAAGGAGTCTATATAGTTGATTTGAGGGACTCATTTCATTATTGGACTCACCAAACCACTTACAGTGTTTCAGGTACAAAATGACTGTTTCTCGCTGAGAAAATGCCAAAAAGCGGATTTCTGTCATAACATTGATTTACCTTCTTATTTTTTAAGGCAAGCTATTGAAAACGTTAGAAAATTGGAGAAAGGAGTCTATGTAGTTGATTTGAGAGACTCATTTCATTATTGGACTCACCAAACCACTTACAGTGTTTCAGGTACAAAATGACTGTTTCTCGCTGAGAAAATGCCAAAAAGCGGATTTCTGTCATAACATTGATTTACCTTCTGATTTTTTAAGGCAAGCTATTGAAAACGTCAGAAAATTGGAGAAAGGTGTCTATGTAGTTGATTTGAGGGACTCATTTCATTATTGGACTCACCAAACCACTTACAGTGTTTCAGGTACAAAATGACTGTTTCTCGCTGAGAAAATGCCAAAAAGCGGATTTCTGTCATAACATTGATTTACCTTCTGATTTTTTAAGGCAAGCTATTGAAAACGTTTGAAAATTGGAGAAAGGAGTCTATGTAGTTGATTTGAGAGACTCATTTCATTATTGGACTCACCAAACCACTTACAGTGTTTCAGGTACAAAATGACTGTTTCTCGCTGAGAAAATGCCAAAAAGCGGATTTCTGTCATAACATTGATTTACCTTCTGATTTTTTAAGGCAAGCTATTGAAAACGTTGGAAAATTGGAGAAAGGTGTCTATGTAGTTGATTTGAGGGATTCATTTCATTATTGGACTCACCAAACCACTTACAGTGTTTCAGGTACAAAATGACTGTTTCTCGCTGAGAAAATGCCAAAAAGCGGATTTCTGTCATAACATTGATTTACCTTCTGATTTTTCAAGGCAAGCTATTGAAAACGTCATAAAATTGGAGAAAGGAGTCTATGTAGTTGATTTGAGAGACTCATTTCATTATTGGACTCACCAAACCACTTACAGTGTTTCAGGTACAAAATGACTGTTTCTCGCTGAGAAAATGCCAAAAAGCGGATTTCTGTCATAACATTGATTTACCTTCTGATTTTTTAAGGCAAGCTATTGAAAACATTAGAAAATTGGAGAAAGGAGTCTATGTAGTTGATTTGAGAGACTCATTTCATTATTGGACTCACCAAACCACTTACAGTGTTTCAGGTACAAAATGACTGTTTCTCGCTGAGAAAATGCCAAAAAGCGGATTTCTGTCATAACATTGATTTACCTTCTGATTTTTTAAGGCAAGCTATTGAAAACGTTAGAAAATTGGAGAAAGGTGTCTATGTAGTTGATTTGAGAGACTCATTTCATTATTGGACTCTCCAAACCGCTTACAGTGTTTCAGGTACAAAATGACTGTCTCTCGCTGAGAAAATGCCAAAAAGCGGATTTCTGTCATAACATTGATTTACCTTCTTATTTTTTAAGGCAAGCTATTGAAAACGTTAGAAAATTGGAGAAAGGTGTCTATGTAGTTGATCTGAGAGACTCATTTCATTATTGGACTCACCAAACCACTTACAGTGTTTCAGGTACAAAATGACTGTTTCTCGCTGAGAAAATGCCAAAAAGCGGATTTCTGTCATAACATTGATTTACCTTCTGATTTTTCAAGGCAAGCTATTGAAAACGTCATAAAATTGGAGAAAGGAGTCTATGTAGTTGATTTGAGAGACTCATTTCATTATTGGACTCACCAAACCACTTACAGTGTTTCAGGTACAAAATGACTGTTTCTCGCTGAGAAAATGCCAAAAAGCGGATTTCTGTCATAACATTGATTTACCTTCTTATTTTTTAAGGCAAGCTATTGAAAACGTCAGAAAATTGGAGAAAGGTGTCTATGTAGTTGATTTGAGAGACTCATTTCATTATTGGACTCACCAAACCACTTACAGTGTTTCAGGTACAAAATGACTGTTTCTCGCTGAGAAAATGCCAAAAAGCGGATTTCTGTCATAACATTGATTTACCTTCTGATTTTTCAAGGCAAGCTATTGAAAACGTCATAAAATTGGAGAAAGGAGTCTATGTAGTTGATTTGAGAGACTCATTTCATTATTGGACTCACCAAACCACTTACAGTGTTTCAGGTACAAAATGACTGTTTCTCGCTGAGAAAATGCCAAAAAGCGGATTTCTGTCATAACATTGATTTACCTTCTGATTTTTCAAGGCAAGCTATTGAAAACGTCATAAAATTGGAGAAAGGAGTCTATGTAGTTGATTTGAGAGACTCATTTCATTATTGGACTCACCAAACCACTTACAGTGTTTCAGGTACAAAATGACTGTTTCTCGCTGAGAAAATGCCAAAAAGCGGATTTCTGTCATAACATTGATTTACCTTCTGATTTTTTAAGGCAAGCTATTGAAAACGTTAGAAAATTGGAGAAAGGTGTCTATGTAGTTGATTTGAGATACTCATTTCATTATTGGACTCTCCAAACCGCTTACAGTGTTTCAGGTACAAAATGACTGTTTCTCGCTGAGAAAATGCCAAAAAGCGGATTTCTGTCATAACATTGATTTACCTTCTGATTTTTCAAGGCAAGCTATTGAAAACGTCATAAAATTGGAGAAAGGAGTCTATGTAGTTGATTTGAGAGACTCATTTCATTATTGGACTCACCAAACCACTTACAGTGTTTCAGGTACAAAATGACTGTTTCTCGCTGAGAAAATGCCAAAAAGCGGATTTCTGTCATAACATTGATTTACCTTCTTATTTTTTAAGGCAAGCTATTGAAAACGTCAGAAAATTGGTGAAAGGTGTCTATGTAGTTGATTTGAGAGACTCATTTCATTATTGGACTCACCAAACCACTTACAGTGTTTCAGGTACAAAATGACTGTTTCTCGCTGAGAAAATGCCAAAAAGCGGATTTCTGTCATAACATTGATTTACCTTCTGATTTTTCAAGGCAAGCTATTGAAAACGTCATAAAATTGGAGAAAGGAGTCTATGTAGTTGATTTGAGAGACTCATTTCATTATTGGACTCACCAAACCACTTACAGTGTTTCAGGTACAAAATGACTGTTTCTCGCTGAGAAAATGCCAAAAAGCGGATTTCTGTCATAACATTGATTTACCTTCTGATTTTTCAAGGCAAGCTATTGAAAACGTCATAAAATTGGAGAAAGGAGTCTATGTAGTTGATTTGAGAGACTCATTTCATTATTGGACTCACCAAACCACTTACAGTGTTTCAGGTACAAAATGACTGTTTCTCGCTGAGAAAATGCCAAAAAGCGGATTTCTGTCATAACATTGATTTACCTTCTGATTTTTTAAGGCAAGCTATTGAAAACGTTAGAAAATTGGAGAAAGGAGTCTATGTAGTTGATTTGAGAGACTCATTTCATTATTGGACTCACCAAACCACTTACAGTGTTTCAGGTACAAAATGACTGTTTCTCGCTGAGAAAATGCCAAAAAGCGGATTTCTGTCATAACATTGATTTACCTTCTGATTTTTTAAGGCAAGCTATTGAAAACGTTAGAAAATTGGAGAAAGGTGTCTATGTAGTTGATTTGAGAGACTCATTTCATTATTGGACTCTCCAAACCGCTTACAGTGTTTCAGGTACAAAATGACTGTCTCTCGCTGAGAAAATGCCAAAAAGCGGATTTCTGTCATAACATTGATTTACCTTCTTATTTTTTAAGGCAAGCTATTGAAAACGTTAGAAAATTGGAGAAAGGTGTCTATGTAGTTGATCTGAGAGACTCATTTCATTATTGGACTCACCAAACCACTTACAGTGTTTCAGGTACAAAATGACTGTTTCTCGCTGAGAAAATGCCAAAAAGCGGATTTCTGTCATAACATTGATTTACCTTCTGATTTTTCAAGGCAAGCTATTGAAAACGTCATAAAATTGGAGAAAGGAGTCTATGTAGTTGATTTGAGAGACTCATTTCATTATTGGACTCACCAAACCACTTACAGTGTTTCAGGTACAAAATGACTGTTTCTCGCTGAGAAAATGCCAAAAAGCGGATTTCTGTCATAACATTGATTTACCTTCTGATTTTTTAAGGCAAGCTATTGAAAACGTTAGAACATTGGAGAAAGGTGTCTATGTAGTTGATTTGAGAGACTCATTTCATTATTGGACTCACCAAACCACTTACAGTGTTTCAGGTCCAAAATGACTGTTTCTCGCTGAGAAAATGCCAAAAAGCGGATTTCTGTCATAACATTGATTTACCTTCTGATTTTTCAAGGCAAGCTATTGAAAACGTCATAAAATTGGAGAAAGGAGTCTATGTAGTTGATTTGAGAGACTCATTTCATTATTGGACTCACCAAACCACTTACAGTGTTTCAGGTACAAAATGACTGTTTCTCGCTGAGAAAATGCCAAGAAGCGGATTTCTGTCATAACATTGATTTACCTTCTGATTTTTTAAGGCAAGCTATTGAAAACGTTAGAAAATTGGAGAAAGGTGTCTATGTAGTTGATTTGAGAGACTCATTTCATTATTGGACTCTCCAAACCGCTTACAGTGTTTCAGGTACAAAATGACTGTTTCTCGCTGAGAAAATGCCAAAAAGCGGATTTCTGTCATAACATTGATTTACCTTCTGATTTTTCAAGGCAAGCTATTGAAAACGTCATAAAATTGGAGAAAGGAGTCTATGTAGTTGATTTGAGAGACTCATTACATTATTGGACTCACCAAACCACTTACAGTGTTTCAGGTACAAAATGACTGTTTCTCGCTGAGAAAATGCCAAAAAGCGGATTTCTGTCATAACATTGATTTACCTTCTGATTTTTTAAGGCAAGCTATTGAAAACGTTAGAAAATTGGAGAAAGGTGTCTATGTAGTTGATTTGAGAGACTCATTTCATTATTGGACTCTCCAAACCGCTTACAGTGTTTCAGGTACAAAATGACTGTTTCTCGCTGAGAAAATGCCAAAAAGCGGATTTCTGTCATAACATTGATTTACCTTCTGATTTTTCAAGGCAAGCTATTGAAAACGTCATCAAATTGGAGAAAGGAGTCTATGTAGTTGATTTGAGAGACTCATTTCATTATTGGACTCACCAAACCACTTACAGTGTTTCAGGTACAAAATGACTGTTTCTCGCTGAGAAAATGCCAAAAAGCGGATTTCTGTCATAACATTGATTTACCTTCTGATTTTTTAAGGCAAGCTATTGAAAACGTTAGAACATTGGAGAAAGGTGTCTATGTAGTTGATTTGAGAGACTCATTTCATTATTGGACTCACCAAACCACTTACAGTGTTTCAGGTCCAAAATGACTGTTTCTCGCTGAGAAAATGCCAAAAAGCGGATTTCTGTCATAACATTGATTTACCTTCTGATTTTTCAAGGCAAGCTATTGAAAACGTCATAAAATTGGAGAAAGGAGTCTATGTAGTTGATTTGAGAGACTCATTTCATTATTGGACTCACCAAACCACTTACAGTGTTTCAGGTACAAAATGACTGTTTCTCGCTGAGAAAATGCCAAGAAGCGGATTTCTGTCATAACATTGATTTACCTTCTGATTTTTTAAGGCAAGCTATTGAAAACGTTAGAAAATTGGAGAAAGGTGTCTATGTAGTTGATTTGAGAGACTCATTTCATTATTGGACTCTCCAAACCGCTTACAGTGTTTCAGGTACAAAATGACTGTTTCTCGGTGAGAAAATGCCAAAAAGCGGATTTCTGTCATAACATTGATTTACCTTCTGATTTTTCAAGGCAAGCTATTGAAAACGTCAGAAAATTGGAGAAAGGAGTCTATGTAGTTGATTTGAGAGACTCATTTCATTATTGGACTCACCAAACCACTTACAGTGTTTCAGGTACAAAATGACTGTTTCTCGCTGAGAAACTGCCAAAAAGCGGATTTCTGTCATAACATTGATTTACCTTCTGATTTTTTAAGGCAAGCTATTGAAAACGTCAGAAAATTGGACAAAAGAGTCTATGTAGTTTGATTTGAGAGACTCATTTCATTATTGGATTCACCAAACCACTTACAGTGTTTCAGGTACAAAATTACCATTTCTCTCCGAGAAAATGCGAAAAAGCGGATTTCTGTAATAACATTGTTTTACCTTCTGATTTTTTAAGGCAAGCTATTGAAAACGTTAGAAAATTGGAGAAAGGAGTCTATGTAGTTGATTTGAGAGACTCATTTCATTATTGGACTCACCAAACCACTTACAGTGTTTCAGGTACAAAATGACTGTTTCTCGCTGAGAAAAATGCTAAAAAGCGGATTTCTGTCAATAACATTGATTTACCTTCTGATTTTTTAAGGCAAGCTATTGAAAACGTCAGAAAATTGGAGAAAGGAGTCTATGTAGTTGATTTGAGGGACTCATTTCATTATTGGACTCACCAAACCACTTACAGTGTTTCAGGTACAAAATGACCGTTTCTCGCTGAGAAAATGCCAAAAAGCGGATTTCTGTAATAACATTGTTTTACCTTCTGATTTTTCAAGGCAAGCTATTGAAAACGTCAGAAAATTGGAGAAAGGAGTCTATGTAGTTGATTTGAGAGACTCATTTCATTATTGGACTCACCAAACCACTTACAGTGTTTCAGGTACAAAATGACTGTTTCTCGCTGAGAAAATGCCAAAAAGCGGATTTCTGTCATAACATTGATTTACCTTCTGATTTTTTAAGGCAAGCTATTGAAAACGTTAGAAAAATGGAAAAAAGGTGTCTATGTAGTTGATTTGAGCGACTCATTTCATTATTGGACTCACCAAACCACTTACAGTGTTTCAGGTACAAAATGACTGTTTCTCGCTGAGAAAATGCCAAAAAGCGGATTTCTGTCATAACATTGATTTACCTTCTGATTTTTCAAGGCAAGCTATTGAAAACGTCAGAAAATTGGAGAAAGGAGTCTATGTAGTTGATTTGAGGGACTCATTTCATTATTGGACTCACCAAAACACTTACAGTGTTTCAGGTACAAAATGACTGTTTCTCGCTGAGAAAATGCCAAAAAGCGGATTTCTGTCATAACATTGATTTACCTTCTGATTTTTTAAGGCAAGCTATTGAAAACGTCAGGAAATTGGAGAAAGGAGTCTATGTAGTTGATTTGAGAGACTCATTTCATTATTGGACTCACCAAACCACTTACAGTGTTTCAGGTACAAAATGACTGTTTCTCGCTGAGAAACTGGCAAAAAGCGGATTTCTGTCATAACATTGATTTACCTTCTGATTTTTTAAGGCAAGCTATTGAAAACGTCAGAAAATTGGAAAAAAGAGTCTATGTAGTTTGATTTGAGAGACTCATTTCATTATTGGACTCACCAAACCACTTACAGTGTTTCAGGTACAAAATGACCGTTTCTCGCTGAGAAAATGCCAAAAAGCGGATTTCTGTAATAACATTGTTTTACCTTCTGATTTTTTAAGGCAAGCTATTGAAAACGTCAGAAAATTGGAGAAAGGAGTCTATGTAGTTGATTTGAGAGACTCATTTCATTATTGGACTCACCAAACCACTTACAGTGTTTCAGGTACAAAATGACTGTTTCTCGCTGAGAAACTGCCAAAAAGCGGATTTCTGTCATAACATTGATTTACCTTCTGATTTTTTAAGGCAAGCTATTGAAAACGTCAGAAAATTGGAGAAAAGAGTCTATGTAGTTTGATTTGAGAGACTCATTTCATTATTGGATTCACCAAACCACTTACAGTGTTTCAGGTACAAAATGACCGTTTCTCTCCGAGAAAATGCGAAAAAGCGGATTTCTGTAATAACATTGTTTTACCTTCTGATTTTTTAAGGCAAGCTATTGAAAACGTTAGAAAATTGGAGAAAGGAGTCTATGTAGTTGATTTGAGAGACTCATTTCATTATTGGACTCACCAAACCACTTACAGTGTTTCAGGTACAAAATGACTGTTTCTCGCTGAGAAAATGCCAAAAAGCGGATTTCTGTCAATAACATTGATTTACCTTCTGATTTTTTAAGGCAAGCTATTGAAAACGTCAGAAAATTGGAGAAAGGAGTCTATGTAGTTGATTTGAGGGACTCATTTCATTATTGGACTCACCAAACCACTTACAGTGTTTCAGGTACAAAATGATTGTTTCTCGCTGAGAAAATGCCAAAAAGCGGATTTCTGTAATAACATTGTTTTACCTTCTGATTTTTTAAGGCAAGCTATTGAAAACGTCAGAAAATTGGAGAAAGGAGTCTATGTAGTTGATTTGAGAGACTCATTTCATTATTGGACTCACCAAACCACTTACAGTGTTTCAGGTACAAAATGTCTGTTTCTCGCTGAGAAAATGCCAAAAAGCGGATTTCTGTCATAACATTGATTTACCTTCTGATTTTTCAAGGCAAGCTATTGAAAACGTCAGAAAATCTGAGAAAGGAGTCTATGTAGTTGATTTGAGGGACTCATTTCATTATTGGACTCACCAAAACACTTACAGTGTTTCAGGTACAAAATGACTGTTTCTCGTTGAGAAAATGCCAAAAAGCGGATTTCTGTCATAACATTGATTTACCTTCTGATTTTTTAAGGCAAGCTATTGAAAACGTCAGAAAATTGGAGAAAAGAGTCTATGTAGTTTGATTTGAGAGACTCATTTCATTATTGGACTCACCAAACCACTTACAGTGTTTCAGGTACAAAATGACTGTTTCTCGCTGAGAAAATGCCAAAAAGCGGATTTCTGTAATAACATTGTTTTACCTTCTGATTTTTTAACGCAAGCTATTGAAAACGTTAGAAAATTGGAGAAAGGAGTCTATGTAGTTGATTTGAGAGACTCATTTCATTATTGGACTCACCAAACCACTTACAGTGTTTCAGGTACAAAATGACTGTTTCTCGCTGAGAAACTGCCAAAAAGCGGATTTCTGTCATAACATTGATTTACCTTCTGATTTTTTAAGGCAAGCTATTGAAAACGTCAGAAAATTGGAGAAAAGAGTCTATGTAGTTTGATTTGAGAGACTCATTTCATTATTGGATTCACCAAACCACTTACAGTGTTTCAGGTACAACATGACCGTTTCTCGCTGAGAAAATGCCAAAAAGCGGATTTCTGTAATAACATTGTTTTACCTTCTGATTTTTTAAGGCAAGCTATTGAAAACGTTAGAAAATTGGAGAAAGGAGTCTATGTAGTTGATTTGAGAGACTCATTTCATTATTGGACTCACCAAACCCCTTACAGTGTTTCAGGTACAAAATGACTGTTTCTCGCTGAGAAAATGCCAAAAAGCGGATTTCTGTCATAACTTGATTTACCTTCTGATTTTTTAAGGCAAGCTATTGAAAACGTCAGAAAATTGGAGAAAGGAGTCTATGTAGTTGATTTGAGTGACTCCTTTCATTATTGGACTCACCAAACCACTTACAGTGTTTCAGGTACAAAATGACTGTTTCTCGCTGAGAAAATGCCAAAAAGCGGATTTCTGTCATAACATTGATTTACCTTCGGATTTTTTAAGGCAAGCTATTGAAAACTTTAGAAAATTGGAGAAGGGAGTCTATGTAGTTGATTTGAGAGACTCCTTTCATTATTGGACTCACCAAACCACTTACCTGTGTTTCAGGTTCAAAATGATTGTTTCTGGCTGAGATAAAGCTAAAAAGCGGATTTCTGTGAAAACACTGTTTTACCTTCGGATGTTTTAAGGCAAGCTATTGAAAACGTCAGAAAATTGAAGGAAGGAGTCTATATAGTTCATTTGAGTGACTCCTTTCATTATTGGACTCACCAAACCACTTAGAAAGTTTTCAAAGTTCCAACTGAGTGCAGCTAAACTCATCCATGGAGCTCTGCTTCCATCTTGTGGGCAAAAAAGGGAACTTCTCCCGTGCAGACAACACTGCAATTTCCCCCTCTTCTCTGCTGATATTTTCAATTCTGGTGGAGGCCAGTCAAAAAAAATGCAAAAGGAGGGCCCCATCATTGCTAAGCCATTTTGATAATTTTTAGATTTTTAAATGTAATTTTAGACAAGTTGGAGGCATTTTAATGCAGTATTTCTGCTGCTTTTTAACCCTGGCTGAAGTGCAATTTTTTCCTCTTTTCTTTCATTTGGCTGAAGTAAAGCCAGGAAAAACATGTGCAAAAGGCAGGCCGCATCATTGCTAAGCCATTTTGATCATTTTTAGATTTTTAGATTGTGATTTTAGACAAGTTTGAGCAATTTTAATGCGGCATTTCGGCTGCTGTTTTTGGCTGAGTCTGGAGTGAGATTTTCCCCTCTTTTCTTCTCATGTTTCTAATCTGGCTGAAGCAAATGAAGGGAAAAAATGCTCAAAAGACAAAGCCCATTTTTGTGAAGGAATTGTGTTTATTTTCAGATTTTTTTCAGAGCAGTTGGAGACATTTTAATGCTGTCATTCTGCCTTTTAGGCGAATATGCAGTACCTCATTTTGTCCACAGCACGGCGCAGTGATGCGCTCCCAGTAATGGGCGGGGGGGCAGACGTGTGTTTCAGGTTCAAAATAACTGTTTCTTGCTGAGAAACAGCCTAAAAGCGGATTTCTGTGAAAACACAGTTTTACCTTCTGATTTTTTGAGGCAAGCTATTGAAAACGTCAGAAAATTGAAGGAGGGAGTCTATATAGTTTATTTGAGTGACTCCTTTCATTATTGGACTCAGCAAACCACTTACCTGTGTTTCAGGTTCAAAATGATCGTTTCTGGCTGGGATACAGCTAAAAAGTGGATTTCTGTGAAAACACAGTTTTACCTTCTGATTTTTTAATGCAAGCTATTGAAAACGTCAGAAAATTGAAGGAAGGAGTCTATATAGTTCATTTGAGTGACTCCTTTCATTATTGGACTCACCAAACCACTTAGAAAGTTTTCAAAGTTCCAACTGAGTGCAGCTAAACTCATCCATGGAGCTCTGCTTCCATCTTGTGGGCAAAAAAGGGAACTTCTCCCGTGCAGACAACACTGCAATTTCCCCCTCTTCTCTGCTGATATTTTTAATTCTGGTGGAGGCCAGTCAAAAAAAATGCAAAAGGAGGGCCCCATCATTGCTAAGCCATTTTGATAATTTTTAGATTTTTAAATGTAATTTTAGACAAGTTGGAGGCATTTTAATGCAGTATTTCTGCTGCTTTTTAACCCTGGCTGAAGTGCAATTTTTTCCTCTTTTCTTTCATTTGGCTGAAGTAAAGCCAGGAAAAACATGTGCAAAAGGCAGGCCGCATCATTGCTAAGCCATTTTGATCGTTTTTAGATTTTTAGATTGTGATTTTAGACAAGTTTGAGCAATTTTAATGCGGCATTTCGGCTGCTGTTTTTGGCTGAGTCTGGAGTGAGATTTTCCCCTCTTTTCTTCTCATGTTTCTAATCTGGCTGAAGCAAATGAAGGGAAAAAATGCTCAAAAGACAAAGCCCATTTTTGTGAAGGAATTGTGTTTATTTTCAGATTTTTTTCAGAGCAGTTGGAGACATTTTAATGCTGTCATTCTGCCTTTTAGGCGAATATGCAGTACCTCATTTTGTCCACAGCACGGCGCAGTGATGCGCTCCCAGTAATGGGCGGGGGGGCAGACGTGTGTTTCAGGTTCAAAATAACTGTTTCTTGCTGAGAAACAGCCTAAAAGCGGATTTCTGTGAAAACACAGTTTTACCTTCTGATTTTTTGAGGCAAGCTATTGAAAACGTCAGAAAATTGAAGGAGGGAGTCTATATAGTTTATTTGAGTGACTCCTTTCATTATTGGACTCAGCAAACCACTTACCTGTGTTTCAGGTTCAAAATGATCGTTTCTGGCTGGGATACAGCTAAAAAGTGGATTTCTGTGAAAACACAGTTTTACCTTCTGATTTTTTAATGCAAGCTATTGAAAACGTCAGAAAATTGAAGGAAGGAGTCTATATAGTTCATTTGAGTGACTCCTTTCATTATTGGACTCACCAAACCACTTAGAAAGTTTTCAAAGTTCCAACTGAGTGCAGCTAAACTCATCCATGGAGCTCTGCTTCCATCTTGTGGGCAAAAAAGGGAACTTCTCCCGTGCACACAACACTGCAATTCCCCCCTCTTTTCTGCTGATATTTTCAATTCTGGTGGAGGCCAGTCACAAAAAATGCAAAAGGAGGGCCCCATCATTGCTAAGCCATTTTGATAATTTTTAGATTTTTAAATGTAATTTTAGACAAGTTGGAGGCATTTTAATGCAGTATTTCTGCTGCTTTTTAACCCTGGCTGAAGTGCAATTTTTTCCTCTTTTCTTTCATTTGGCTGAAGTAAAGCCAGGAAAAACATGTGCAAAAGGCAGGCCGCATCATTGCTAAGCCATTTTGATCGTTTTTAGATTTTTAGATTGTGATTTTAGACAAGTTTGAGCAATTTTAATGCGGCATTTCGGCTGCTGTTTTTGGCTGAGTCTGGAGTGAGATTTTCCCCTCTTTTCTTCTCATGTTTCTAATCTGGCTGAAGCAAATGAAGGGAAAAAATGCTCAAAAGACAAAGCCCATTTTTGTGAAGGAATTGTGTTTATTTTCAGATTTTTTTCAGAGCAGTTGGAGACATTTTAATGCTGTCATTCTGCCTTTTAGGCGAATATGCAGTACCTCATTTTGTCCACAGCACGGCGCAGTGATGCGCTCCCAGTAATGGGCGGGGGGGGGGCAGACCTGTGTTTCAGGTACAAAATGACTGTTTCTCGCTGAGAAAATGCCAAAAAGCGGATTTCTGTCATAACTTGTTTTACCTTCTGATTTTTTAAGGCAAGCTATTGAAAACGTCAGAAAATTGGAGAAAGGAGTCTATGTAGTTGATTTGAGTGACTCCTTTCATTATTGGACTCACCAAACCACTTACAGTGTTTCAGGTACAAAATGACTGTTTCTCGCTGAGAAAATGCCAAAAAGCGGATTTCTGTCATAACATTGATTTACCTTCGGATTTTTTAAGGCAAGCTATTGAAAACGTTAGAAAATTGGAGAAGGGAGTCTATGTAGTTGATTTGAGAGACTCCTTTCATTATTGGACTCACCAAACCACTTACCTGTGTTTCAGGTTCAAAATGATTGTTTCTGGCTGAGATAAAGCTAAAAAGCGGATTTCTGTGAAAACACTGTTTTACCTTCGGATGTTTTAAGGCAAGCTATTGAAAACGTCAGAAAATTGAAGGAAGGAGTCTATATAGTTCATTTGAGTGACTCCTTTCATTATTGGACTCACCAAACCACTTAGAAAGTTTTCAAAGTTCCAACTGAGTGCAGCTAAACTCATCCATGGAGCTCTGCTTCCATCTTGTGGGCAAAAAAGGGAACTTCTCCCGTGCAGACAACACTGCAATTTCCCCCTCTTCTCTGCTGATATTTTCAATTCTGGTGGAGGCCAGTCAAAAAAAATGCAAAAGGAGGGCCCCATCATTGCTAAGCCATTTTGATAATTTTTAGATTTTTAAATGTAATTTTAGACAAGTTGGAGGCATTTTAATGCAGTATTTCTGCTGCTTTTTAACCCTGGCTGAAGTGCAATTTTTTCCTCTTTTCTTTCATTTGGCTGAAGTAAAGCCAGGAAAAACATGTGCAAAAGGCAGGCCGCATCATTGCTAAGCCATTTTGATCGTTTTTAGATTTTTAGATTGTGATTTTAGAAAAGTTTGAGCAATTTTAATGCGGCATTTCGGCTGCTGTTTTTGGCTGAGTCTGGAGTGAGATTTTCCCCTCTTTTCTTCTCATGTTTCTAATCTGGCTGAAGCAAATGAAGGGAAAAAATGCTCAAAAGACAAAGCCCATTTTTGTGAAGGAATTGTGTTTATTTTCAGATTTTTTTCAGAGCAGTTGGAGACATTTTAATGCTGTCATTCTGCCTTTTAGGCGAATATGCAGTACCTCATTTTGTCCACATCATGGCGCAGTGATGCGCTCCCAGTAATGGGCGGGGGGGCAGACGTGTGTTTCAGGTTGAAAATAACTGTTTCTTGCTGAGAAACAGCCTAAAAGCGGATTTCTGTGAAAACACAGTTTTACCTTCTGATTTTTTGAGGCAAGCTATTGAAAACGTCAGAAAATTGAAGGAGGGAGTCTATATAGTTTATTTGAGTGACTCCTTTCATTATTGGACTCAGCAAACCACTTACCTGTGTTTCAGGTTCAAAATGATCGTTTCTGGCTGGGATACAGCTAAAAAGTGGATTTCTGTGAAAACACAGTTTTACCTTCTGATTTTTTAATGCAAGCTATTGAAAACGTCAGAAAATTGAAGGAAGGAGTCTATATAGTTCATTTGAGTGACTCCTTTCATTATTGGACTCACCAAACCACTTAGAAAGTTTTCAAAGTTCCAACTGAGTGCAGCTAAACTCATCCATGGAGCTCTGCTTCCATCTTGTGGGCAAAAAAGGGAACTTCTCCCGTGCACACAACACTGCAATTTCCCCCTCTTTTCTGCTGATATTTTCAATTCTGGTGGAGGCCAGTCACAAAAAATGCAAAAGGAGGGCCCCATCATTGCTAAGCCATTTTGATAATTTTTAGATTTTTAAATGTAATTTTAGACAAGTTGGAGGCATTTTAATGCAGTATTTCTGCTGCTTTTTAACTCTGGCTGAAGTGCAATTTTTTCCTCTTTTCTTTCATTTGGCTGAAGTAAAGCCAGGAAAAACATGTGCAAAAGGCAGGCCGCATCATTGCTAAGCCATTTTGATCGTTTTTAGATTTTTAGATTGTGATTTTAGACAAGTTTGAGCAATTTTAATGCGGCATTTCGGCTGCTGTTTTTGGCTGAGTCTGGAGTGAGATTTTCCCCTCTTTTCTTCTCATGTTTCTAATCTGGCTGAAGCAAATGAAGGGAAAAAATGCTCAAAAGACAAAGCCCATTTTTGTGAAGGAATTGTGTTTATTTTCAGATTTTTTTCAGAGCAGTTGGAGACATTTTAATGCTGTCATTCTGCCTTTTAGGCGAATATGCAGTACCTCATTTTGTCCACAGCACGGCGCAGTGATGCGCTCCCAGTAATGGGCGGGGGGGGGGGGGGCAGACCTGTGTTTCAGGTTCAAAATAACTGTTTCTTGCTGAGAAACAGCCTAAAAGCGGATTTCTGTGAAAACACAGTTTTACCTTCTGATTTTTTGAGGCAAGCTATTGAAAACGTCAGAAAATTGAAGGAGGGAGTCTATATAGTTGATTTGAGTGACTCCTTTCATTATTGGACTCAGCAAACCACTTACCTGTGTTTCAGGTTCAAAATGATCGTTTCTGGCTGGGATACAACTAAAAAGTGGATTTCTGTGAAAACACAGTTTTACCTTCTGATTTTTTAAGGCAAGCTATTGAAAACGTCAGAAAATTGAAGGAAGGAGTCTATATAGTTGATTTGAGTGACTCCTTTCATTATTGAACTCACCAAACCAATTACCTGTGTTTCAGGTTGGAAATGATCGTTTCTGGCTGAGATAAAGCTAAAAGCGGATTTCTGTAAAAACACTGTTTTACCTTCTGATTTTTTAAAGGCAAACTATTGAAAACGTCAGAAAATCGAAGGAAGGAGTCTATATAGTTGATTTGAGTGACTCCTTTCATTATTGGACTCACCAAACCACTTACCTGTGTTTCAGGTTCAAAATGATCGTTTCTGGCTGAGATACAGCTAAAAAGCGGATTTCTGTGAAAACACTGTTTTTATCTTCTGATTTTTTAAGGTAAGCTATTGAAAGAGTGACTCCTTTCATTATTGGACTCACCAAACCACTTAGAAAGTTTTCAAAGTTCCAACTGAGTGCAGCTAAACTCATCCATGGAGCTCTGCTTCCATCTTGTGGGCAAAAAAGGGAACTCCTCCCGTGCAGACAACACTGCAATTTCCCCCTCTTCTCTGCTGATATTTTCAATTCTGGTGGAGGCCAGTCAAAAAAAATGCAAAAGGAGGGCCCCATCATTGCTAAGCCATTTTGATAATTTTTAGATTTTTAAATGTAATTTTAGACAAGTTGGAGGCATTTTAATGCAGTATTTCTGCTGCTTTTTAACCCTGGCTGAAGTGCAATTTTTTCCTCTTTTCTTTCATTTGGCTGAAGTAAAGCCAGGAAAAACATGTGCAAAAGGCAGGCCGCATCATTGCTAAGCCATTTTGATCGTTTTTAGATTTTTAGATTGTGATTTTAGACAAGTTTGAGCAATTTTAATGCGGCATTTCGGCTGCTGTTTTTGGCTGAGTCTGGAGTGAGATTTTCCCCTCTTTTCTTCTCATGTTTCTAATCTGGCTGAAGCAAATGAAGGGAAAAAATGCTCAAAAGACAAAGCCCATTTTTGTGAAGGAATTGTGTTTATTTTCAGATTTTTTTCAGAGCAGTTGGAGACATTTTAATGCTGTCATTCTGCCTTTTAGGCGAATATGCAGTACCTCATTTTGTCCACAGCACGGCGCAGTGATGCGCTCCCAGTAATGGGCGGGGGGGCAGACGTGTGTTTCAGGTTGAAAATAACTGTTTCTTGCTGAGAAACAGCCTAAAAGCGGATTTCTGTGAAAACACAGTTTTACCTTCTGATTTTTTGAGGCAAGCTATTGAAAACGTCAGAAAATTGAAGGAGGGAGTCTATATAGTTTATTTGAGTGACTCCTTTCATTATTGGACTCAGCAAACCACTTACCTGTGTTTCAGGTTCAAAATGATCGTTTCTGGCTGGGATACAGCTAAAAAGTGGATTTCTGTGAAAACACAGTTTTACCTTCTGATTTTTTAATGCAAGCTATTGAAAACGTCAGAAAATTGAAGGAAGGAGTCTATATAGTTCATTTGAGTGACTCCTTTCATTATTGGACTCACCAAACCACTTAGAAAGTTTTCAAAGTTCCAACTGAGTGCAGCTAAACTCATCCATGGAGCTCTGCTTCCATCTTGTGGGCAAAAAAGGGAACTTCTCCCGTGCACACAACACTGCAATTCCCCCCTCTTTTCTGCTGATATTTTCAATTCTGGTGGAGGCCAGTCAAAAAAAATGCAAAAGGAGGGCCCCATCATTGCTAAGCCATTTTGATAATTTTTAGATTTTTAAATGTAATTTTAGACAAGTTGGAGGCATTTTAATGCAGTATTTCTGCTGCTTTTTAACCCTGGCTGAAGTGCAATTTTTTCCTCTTTTCTTTCATTTGGCTGAAGTAAAGCCAGGAAAAACATGTGCAAAAGGCAGGCCGCATCATTGCTAAGCCATTTTGATCGTTTTTAGATTTTTAGATTGTGATTTTAGACAAGTTTGAGCAATTTTAATGCGGCATTTCGGCTGCTGTTTTTGGCTGAGTCTGGAGTGAGATTTTCCCCTCTTTTCTTCTCATGTTTCTAATCTGGCTGAAGCAAATGAAGGGAAAAAATGCTCAAAAGACAAAGCCCATTTTTGTGAAGGAATTGTGTTTATTTTCAGATTTTTTTCAGAGCAGTTGGAGACATTTTAATGCTGTCATTCTGCCTTTTAGGCGAATATGCAGTACCTCATTTTGTCCACAGCACGGCGCAGTGATGCGCTCCCAGTAATGGGCGGGGGGGCAGACGTGTGTTTCAGGTTCAAAATAACTGTTTCTTGCTGAGAAACAGCCTAAAAGCGGATTTCTGTGAAAACACAGTTTTACCTTCTGATTTTTTGAGGCAAGCTATTGAAAACGTCAGAAAATTGAAGGAGGGAGTCTATATAGTTTATTTGAGTGACTCCTTTCATTATTGGACTCAGCAAACCACTTACCTGTGTTTCAGGTTCAAAATGATCGTTTCTGGCTGGGATACAGCTAAAAAGTGGATTTCTGTGAAAACACAGTTTTACCTTCTGATTTTTTAATGCAAGCTATTGAAAACGTCAGAAAATTGAAGGAAGGAGTCTATATAGTTCATTTGAGTGACTCCTTTCATTATTGGACTCACCAAACCACTTAGAAAGTTTTCAAAGTTCCAACTGAGTGCAGCTAAACTCATCCATGGAGCTCTGCTTCCATCTTGTGGGCAAAAAAGGGAACTTCTCCCGTGCACACAACACTGCAATTTCCCCCTCTTTTCTGCTGATATTTTCAATTCTGGTGGAGGCCAGTCACAAAAAATGCAAAAGGAGGGCCCCATCATTGCTAAGCCATTTTGATAATTTTTAGATTTTTAAATGTAATTTTAGACAAGTTGGAGGCATTTTAATGCAGTATTTCTGCTGCTTTTTAACTCTGGCTGAAGTGCAATTTTTTCCTCTTTTCTTTCATTTGGCTGAAGTAAAGCCAGGAAAAACATGTGCAAAAGGCAGGCCGCATCATTGCTAAGCCATTTTGATCGTTTTTAGATTTTTAGATTGTGATTTTAGACAAGTTTGAGCAATTTTAATGCGGCATTTCGGCTGCTGTTTTTGGCTGAGTCTGGAGTGAGATTTTCCCCTCTTTTCTTCTCATGTTTCTAATCTGGCTGAAGCAAATGAAGGGAAAAAATGCTCAAAAGACAAAGCCCATTTTTGTGAAGGAATTGTGTTTATTTTCAGATTTTTTTCAGAGCAGTTGGAGACATTTTAATGCTGTCATTCTGCCTTTTAGGCGAATATGCAGTACCTCATTTTGTCCACAGCACGGCGCAGTGATGCGCTCCCAGTAATGGGCGGGGGGGGGGGGCAGACCTGTGTTTCAGGTTCAAAATAACTGTTTCTTGCTGAGAAACAGCCTAAAAGCGGATTTCTGTGAAAACACAGTTTTACCTTCTGATTTTTTGAGGCAAGCTATTGAAAACGTCAGAAAATTGAAGGAGGGAGTCTATATAGTTGATTTGAGTGACTCCTTTCATTATTGGACTCAGCAAACCACTTACCTGTGTTTCAGGTTCAAAATGATCGTTTCTGGCTGGGATACAACTAAAAAGTGGATTTCTGTGAAAACACAGTTTTACCTTCTGATTTTTTAAGGCAAGCTATTGAAAACGTCAGAAAATTGAAGGAAGGAGTCTATATAGTTGATTTGAGTGACTCCTTTCATTATTGAACTCACCAAACCAATTACCTGTGTTTCAGGTTGGAAATGATCGTTTCTGGCTGAGATAAAGCTAAAAGCGGATTTCTGTAAAAACACTGTTTTACCTTCTGATTTTTTAAAGGCAAACTATTGAAAACGTCAGAAAATCGAAGGAAGGAGTCTATATAGTTGATTTGAGTGACTCCTTTCATTATTGGACTCACCAAACCACTTACCTGTGTTTCAGGTTCAAAATGATCGTTTCTGGCTGAGATACAGCTAAAAAGCGGATTTCTGTGAAAACACTGTTTTTATCTTCTGATTTTTTAAGGTAAGCTATTGAAAGAGTGACTCCTTTCATTATTGGACTCACCAAACCACTTAGAAAGTTTTCAAAGTTCCAACTGAGTGCAGCTAAACTCATCCATGGAGCTCTGCTTCCATCTTGTGGGCAAAAATTGGAACTTCTCCCGTGCAGACAACACTGCAATTTCCCCCTCTTTTCTGCTGATATTTTCAATTCTGGTGGAGGCCAGTCAAAAAAAATGCAAAAGGAGGGCCCCATCATTGCTAAGCCATTTTGATAATTTTTAGATTTTTAAATGTAATTTTAGACAAGTTGGAGGCATTTTAATGCAGTATTTCTGCTGCTTTTTAACCCTGGCTGAAGTGCAATTTTTTCCTCTTTTCTTTCATTTGGCTGAAGTAAAGCCAGGAAAAACATGTGCAAAAGGCAGGCCGCATCATTGCTAAGCCATTTTGATCGTTTTTAGATTTTTAGATTGTGATTTTAGACAAGTTTGAGCAATTTTAATGCGGCATTTCGGCTGCTGTTTTTGGCTGAGTCTGGAGTGAGATTTTCTCCTCTTTTCTTCTCATGTTTCTAATCTGGCTGAAGCAAATGAAGGGAAAAAATGCTCAAAAGACAAAGCCCATTTTTGTGAAGGAATTGTGTTTATTTTTAGATTTTTTTCAGAGCAGTTGGAGACATTTTAATGCTGTCATTCTGCCTTTTAGGCGAATATGCAGTACCTCATTTTGTCCACAGCACGGCGCAGTGATGCGCTCCCGGTAATGGGCGGGGGGGGGGGCAGACCTGTGTTTCAGGTTCAAAATAACTGTTTCTCGCTGAGAAACAGCCTAAAAGCGGATTTCTGTGAAAACACAGTTTTACCTTCTGATTTTTTGAGGCAAGCTATTGAAAACGTCAGAAAATTGAAGGAGGGAGTCTATATAGTTGATTTGAGTGACTCCTTTCATTATTGGACTCACCAAACCACTTACCTGTGTTTCAGGTTCAAAATGATTGTTTCTGGCTGAGATAAAGCTAAAAAGCGGATTTCTGTGAAAACACTGTTTTACCTTCGGATGTTTTAAGGCAAGCTATTGAAAACGTCAGAAAATTGAAGGAAGGAGTCTATATAGTTAATTTGAGTGACTCCTTTCATTATTGGACTCACCAAACCACTTAGAAAGTTTTCAAAGTTCCAACTGAGTGCAGCTAAACTCATCCATGGAGCTCTGCTTCCATCTTGTGGGCAAAAAATGGAACTTCTCCCGTGCAGACAACACTGCAATTTCCCCCTCTTTTCTGCTGATATTTTCAATTCTGGTGGAGGCCAGTCAAAAAAAATGCAAAAGGAGGGCCCCATCATTGCTAAGCCATTTTGATAGTTTTTAGATTTTTAAATGTAATTTTAGACAAGTTGGAGGCATTTTAATGCAGTATTTCTGCTGCTTTTTAACCCTGGCTGAAGTGCATTTTTTTCCTCTTTTCTTTCATTTGGCTGAAGTAAAGCCAGGAAAAACATGTGCAAAAGGCAGGCCGCATCATTGCTAAGCCATTTTGATCGTTTTTAGATTTTTAGATTGTGATTTTAGACAAGTTTGAGCAATTTTAATGCGGCATTTCGGCTGCTGTTTTTGGCTGAGTCTGGAGTGAGATTTTCCCCTCTTTTCTTCTCATGTTTCTAATCTGGCTGAAGCAAATGAAGGGAAAAAAATGCTCAAAAGACAAAGCCCATTTTTGTGAAGGAATTGTGTTTATTTTCAGATTTTTTTCAGAGCAGTTGGAGACATTTTAATGCTGTCATTCTGCCTTTTAGGCGAATATGCAGTACCTCATTTTGTCCACAGCACGGCGCAGTGATGCGCTCCCGGTAATGGGCGGGGGGGGCAGACCTGTGTTTCAGGTTCAAAATAACTGTTTCTCGCTGAGAAACAGCCTAAAAGCGGATTTCTGTGAAAACACAGTTTTACCTTCTGATTTTTTGAGGCAAGCTATTGAAAACGTCAGAAAATTGAAGGAGGGAGTCTATATAGTTGATTTGAGTGACTCCTTTCATTATTGGACTCACCAAACCACTTACCTGTGTTTCAGGTTGAAAATGATCGTTTCTGGCTGAGATAAAGCTAAAAAGCGGATTTTTGTGAAAACACTGTTTTACCTTCTGATTTCTTAAGGCAAGCTATTGAAAACGTCATAAATTAAAGGAAGGAGTCTATATAGTTCATTTGAGTGACTCCTTTCATTATTGGACTCACCAAACCACTTACCTGTGTTTCAGGTTGAAAATGACTGTTTCTGGCTGACATAAAGCTAAAAGCGGATTTTTGTGAAAAGACTGTTTTACCTTCTGATTTTTTAAGGCAAGCTATTGAAAACGTCAGAAAATTGAAGGAAGGAGTCTATATAGTTCATTTGAGTGACTCCTTTCACTATTGGACTCACCAAACCACTTAGAAAGTTTTCAAAGTTCCAACTGAGTGCAGCTAAACTCATCCATGGAGCTCTGCTTCCATCTTGTGGGCAAAAAAGGGAACTTCTCCCGTGCAGACAACACTGCAATTTCCCCCTCTTCTCTGCTGATATTTTCAATTCTGGTGGAGGCCAGTCAAAAAAAATGCAAAAGGAGGGCCCCATCATTGCTAAGCCATTTTGATAATTTTTAGATTTTTAAATGTAATTTTAGACAAGTTGGAGGGATTTTAATGCAGTATTTCTGCTGCTTTTTAACCCTGGCTGAAGTGCAATTTTTTCCTCTTTTCTTTCATTTGGCTGAAGTAAAGCCAGGAAAAACATGTGCAAAAGGCAGGCCGCATCATTACTAAGCCATTTTGATCGTTTTTAGATTTTTAGATTGTGATTTTAGACAAGTTTGAACAATTTTAATGCGGCATTTCGGCTGCTGTTTTTGGCAGAGTCTGGAGTGAGATTTTCCCCTCTTTTCTTCTCATGTTTCTAATCTGGCTGAAGCAAATGAAGGGAAAAAATGCTCAAAAGACAAAGCCAATTTTTGTGAAGGAATTGTGTTTATTTTCAGATTTTTTTCAGAGCAGTTGGAGACATTTTAATGCTGTCATTCTGCCTTTTAGGCGAATATGCAGTACCTCATTTTGTCCACAGCACGGCGCAGTGATGCGCTCCCGGTAATGGGCGGGGGGGGCAGACCTGTGTTTCAGGTTCAA